>NC_092162.1:64033678-64171178 GCF_045791955.1 Oncorhynchus clarkii lewisi
AGGGAAGAGGATGGAGGGAGAGAGGGAGGGAGGGATAAGGGTGGATGGAGGGAGGGAGGGAGGATGTGTGGTTGGAGGGAGGGAGAAGGGTGGATGGCTAGATGGAGGGAGGAAGGGTGTGTTGATGGAGGGAGGGAGGGAGTTAGGGAGGGAGTGTGAATGGATGGATGGATGGATGGAGGGAGGGAGGGAGGGAGGGAGGGAGGGAGGGAGGGAGGGAGGGAGGGAGGGAGGGAGGGAGGGAGGGAGGGAGGGAGGGAGGGAGGGAGGGAGGAGTGCGGATGGATGGATGGATGGGGGGAGGGTAGATGGATTTATGGGGGAGGGAAAAGGATGGAGGTAGGGAGGGATGGAGGGAGGGTAGATGGTTTTATGGGGGAGGGAAGAGGATGGAGGGAGGATGGGTGGGTGGTTGGAGGGAGGGAGGGAGGGAGGGAGGGAGGGAGGGAGGGAGGGAGGGAGGGAGGGAGGAAGGAAGGAAGGAAGGAAGGAAGGAAGGAAGGAAGGAAGGAAGGAAGGAAGGAAGGAAGGAAGGAAGGAAGGAAGGAAGGAAGGAAGGAAGGAAGGAAGGAAGGAAGGAAGGGTGGGTTTGTGGGTGTTTGGAGGGAGGGAGGGAGGATGGATGAATGGATGGAGGGAGAAAGGTGGATAGAGGGAGGGAGGAGGGTGGATGGATGGATGGATGGATGGCGGAAGGAAGGAAGGAAGGAAGGAAGGAAGGAAGGAAGGAAGGAAGGAAGGAAGGAAGGGTGGGTGGGTGGGTGTTTGGAGGGAGGGATGATGGATGAATGGATGGAGGGAGAAAGGTGGATAGAGGGAGGGAGGAGGGTGGATGGATGGATGTAGGGAGAAATGTGGATGGACGGAGGGAGGGGGGCGGGTGTATGGATGGATGAATGGATGGGGGGAGGGAGTGAGGGTGGGTGGGTGGTTGGAGGGAGGGTAGATGGATTTATGGGGGAGGGAAGAGGATGGAGGGAGGATGGGTGGGTGGAGGGAGGGAGGGAGGGAGGGAGGGAGGGAGGGAGGGAGGGAGGAAGGAAGGAAGGAAGGAAGGAAGGAAGGAAGGAAGGAAGGAAGGAAGGAAGGAAGGAAGGAAGGAAGGAAGGAAGGAAGGAAGGAAGGAAGGAAGGAAGGGTGGTTGGAGGGAGGGAGGGCGGGAGGGATGGAGAAAGGTTGAATGGAGGGAGGGAGAAAGGTGTGCAGAGGGAGGGAGGAGGGTGGACTGATGAATGGAGGGAGACATGTGGATGGAGGGAGGGAGGAGGGTGGATGGAGGGAGAAATGTGGATGGAGGGAGGGAGGTGGGCGGGTGGATGAATGGATGGAGGGAGGGAGGGAGGGAGGGAGGGAGGGAGGGAGGGTGGGTGGGTGGGTGGTTGGAGGGAGGGAGGGAGGGAGGCATTGAGGGAGGGAGGGAGGGGGAAGGGCGGATATAGGGAGGGAGGAGAATGGATGGAGGGAGAAGTGTGGATATAATGAGGGAGGAGGGTGGATGGATGGATGGATGGAGGAAGGAAGGAAGGAAGGAAGGAAGGAAGGAAGGAAGAAAGAAAGAAAGAAAGAAAGAAAGAAAGAAAGAAAGAAAGAAAGAAAGAAAGAAAGAAAGGAAGGAAGGAAGGAAGGAAGGGTGTTTGGAGGGAGGAGGGAGGATGGATGAATGGATGGAGGGAGAAAGGTGGATAGAGGGAGGGAGGAGGGTGGATGGATGGATGGATGGAGGGCGAAATGTGTATGGAGGGAGGGAGGGAGGAGGGTGGATGGATGGATGGATGGAGGGCGAAATGTGGATGGAGGGAGGGAGGGAGGAGGGTGGATGGATGGATGGAGGGTGGATGGAGCTACAGCTGTCATTGATGTCTCAGTGTGTAACGCTGATGCGTGAGAGAGACTGGTGCCTCTCTCTCTTTCTCTTACTCTCTGTGTGTGTGTGTGTGTGTGTGTGTGTGTGTGTGTGTGTGTGTGTGTGTGTGTGTGTGTGTGTGTGTGTGTGTGTGTGTGTGTGTGTGTGTGTGTGTGTGTGCGTGCGTGTGCGTGCGTGCGTGCGTGTGTGTGTGTGTGTACCCTTGGGCTATGACTGTGGAGAGAGATTTAGAGATGGCTGCAAGGTAATAAGCATTAACAGTAAAACAGTTCTTCAGATTAATGAATTTATTAATGCTTCATCTAATCTTTCAGGACCCAGACGATGATTATCAAATTAACTATTAATAGGGATTATTATTCAAATGAGACATTTGACATGAACAAAAGTGTCAATAATCAGTATGACACTTAATCTGTTGACTGCTGTACCGTTAGCGTGTATGCCTGAGTGTAATGATTTCAACCTGAACCCCTATACAACACACTGTAAAACGCCTGCATGCTTTGCACAGAAAAAGTAAGATGAAGTCTGAGAAACATTATTACTGTATTCATGAATAATCCAGGGCGTTAGCACTCAGAAATGACAGGCCAATTTCACTGCCATTAAACATTTACATCTCCCCCAGGGAGTCGTTGTACTGTAGTAGAGTATATGGTGTTGTAACACATGCTGTCAGCCTACAGGTAGGAAGGATCGACACCCTGCATCACTACACCCACTGAGGCAGTCTACTAAACAAATATGTTGATAGCACATGATAGTTGGAGACACACAATATTGAAAATCCCAATCTGTATAAAAAAAATCTGTGTGAACAATTGTTGTCATGTTTTGCTTGTCTTGAGTGCAGATCTCGCAAAGTATCTTGAAGTAAAGTACCTTGCTAGCAAATGACAAGCTCAGATGTTCCATAGTGTATCAACATGCTTAACGACAATGGGGTGAGTGTTTTATTCAGAATCCTAAATGGTTCCAAACAGAAATGTTCATAGTCGTATTATAGATTATTATCATTCCAGTCGCTTGAAGAAAGATACCGAATTACTGGCCACTGGCAGTCCTCTTTGCTCCGTTATATTTTAATGGATCATTTAAATGACATCCTCCTTCCAAATGAGCAACAGAACACCAGCTGACCTGCGTGAGTGTTTCTAGATGAACGGATGGCATGGCTGCTGCTATTTCTCTTCGGAGTGTCGACTTTCATCAAGGCTGTTTTCCATTCATCAGAACTGGTCTGGCCCAAAGCAAGAGCTAGTTTTCATACAAAGGGAGGGAGGAAGCGAAGGAAGGAAAGAGGGAAGGAGGGTGAGAGAGAGAGCTAAATCATCAGCACCACTCTCTGTACTCTCTCCCTGAGTCGCAGGCAGCAGAGGGGGTCTGTAATGTAATGGTCTATTTCAACAGGAGAATAACAAAAGGAACCCAACATAACTCCACTGTCTGGAGGAGGGAAATGGGACTGTGTGATTTATCAAACAGCCTTCATATAGACCTGTAGGCTTTTATCAGAGGAAAGAGTAACACACTCGCACATAGATATACAGCATTTCAAAACGGACACACACACACACACACACACACACACACACACACACACACACACACACACACACACACACACACACACACACACACAGACACACCACAAACACATGCACATTCTGCTTGTGTGTGTGTGTGTGTGTGTGTGTGTGTGTGTGTGTGTGTGTGTGTGTGTGTGTGTGTGTGTGTGAGTGTGTGTGTGTGTGTGTGTGTGTGTGTATATCCAGTGACAGTAATTACAGGTAGATTAGCCTCTCATCTCCTGTGTGAAATAGCCTATTTCCAGCATGGCGGCCACACATGCAGCAGTGATTGAAGAGGCGAGAGGGCCGCCACACCATAACACACAGGTCACAGCCCAATGTCCCAGCCGCGCTGCCCCAGGTCTGTCTGCGTGTCTGGAACAGGGGAAGGACACTCTCAGATGAGTGTCTCCATCTGAAAGAGATCAGGTTGGCTGGGCATTCAGGACAGACCTTGTTTATCCAGTCATTTATCCAGTAATGACACTGGCGGTGTGAGATTGTATAGTAATGCACTGGGGCATTGGGTTAGACCGGAATAAGAGCAGGCTATTGTCTGGTTGAACTGTGAATGTTAAAGAGAGTCAAAGGTCACCAGAATGGGTTTTGCCTTACATTTGTATTTGAGTAATTTAGCAGATGCTTTTATCCATAGTGACTTACAGCTAGGTAAGACATATCACAGTCGTCGTAAGTACAACATGTTTTCTCAAATCATCAAAGTTAGGGGTAGTAATAAAATACAAATGCCAGTGTTAGTGCAAGAAAGACATGGTGTTAGTTGTCTGTTAGTTTTAATTGGGTGGTTCGAGCTCTGAATGCTGATTGGCTGCCGGGCGTGGTTGTCAGGGTTGTCGTAAGAACGGGACCAAGGCACAGCGGATATTGAGTTCCACATATTTATTCCAAAGTGAAACATAAGCCGAAACAATAACACAAATAAACGAACAACGGAACGTGCCTACGTGGTGCACATGCACACACACAAAATAATATCCCACAAACACAGGTGGGAAAAATATCTACTTAAATATGATCCCCAATTAGAGACTACGATCCCAGCTGCCTCTAATTGGGAATCATACAAAACGCTAACATAGAAAATATAAACTAGAACACAAAATAGAAATTATAAGCTAGAATACCCCCTAGTCACGCCCTGACTTACTACACCATAGAGAAACAAGGGCTTTTCTATGGTCAGGGTGTGACAGTGGTATATCAGACCATATACAATGGGTATGACAAAATATTTATTTTAATTACGTTGGTAACCAGTTCATAATAGCAATAAGGCACCTCGGGGGTTTGTGGTATATGGCCAATATCCCCGTGCTAAGAGCTGTGTCCAGGCACTCCGCGTTGCGTTGTGCATAAGAACAACCCTTAGCCGTGGTATATTGGCCATATACCACACCCCTTCGGGCCTTATTATTTAACTATACTGTAGCTTTGAATCATACACTAACATTATTCATCATCAAAGGAGCTCTTTCTCAGCCTTTTACAAATTATGACAACACATCTGCTTCAGCATTCATCACCAGTGAGTCTGATTTATGTTGGCTATTTTTCATTCAGGCGGACTCATAAAGCACTGTTTTTGTTAGTGTTTGTGAGGTCGGGGAGAAAAACAGAATGCTATCTATCCTCATTAGTATGATGTGCAGAACACTGTTGGAGACACAGAATGCTGCAGTATTTTCATATTGTTCTTATTGTATTAGCACCAGAGAGAGAGAAAGAGAGAGGGAAAGAGAGAGAGAGGCTGGATCCTCTCTCAAACACAGAAAACGGCTGCTTTTAACGGAAACAATGATTTCATTTGATTTCCCACGGGCAACAGAGTGATACGATGAATCAAACGCTCTAATAGCTTTTTTGTCCCTTCACCCACACAGTCACTCAGATGGAATTCATTCCAAGACAATTGAAAATATGAAGGACACCAGAAGAAAAAAGATCCAATCGCAGGGCCAGAGCCTATCACACTCACACACACACACATACACACACACCTTATATTATCTGTAAATCCTGTGACAAATGAGATTTGTACACAGGAGATCACGCAGTCTGCTCTGTAGTAGCCAGATGAATGTCAATTGGCCCTGTGTCTGAGCAACAGGAGAGAGGTACAGATGAGATGGGTTTGCTGGATTACAATCCTATAACAGACACATGCACGCATGCACACACACACACACACTAAAAATACATCCGTTAAGCCTGCCATAGATCAACTGTTCATGTAAGTGAGCAGTTTGTACCCTGATCTCAGTATAAGGGGATGTTTCTGTCATATGACCTTCAGATGACCTTACCAAGGAGGATACAGAGGCTCCTACACTGCATTATGGGTGGGGCTATCATGGGCTGTCAGTCATAGGCTTATGTTACCCTATGGGAGGTCTCTGCTCTCTACATCAAAGTGTTCCCCTTTGGGTGAAATCAATCAGGTCTTGACACTTCATGGAATTACCTTGTATATGCTTCAGAAACTGTCATATATCCCCCATGTTCCTGTTTTCTATTCCATTTGAAATATCCTTGTATAATGTCCCCCAGGTGTGTCCCTGTGTAGTGTCCCCTCTGATCATGGTGGTGGAGGTGGTGGGGTAGAAGGAGGTGGTGATGGTGGTAGAGGTGGTGGAGTAGGTGGAGGTGGTGGAGGTGGAGGTAGTGGTGGAGGTGGAGGTGGTGGTGGTGGAGGTGGAGGTGGAGGTGGTGGTGATGGTGGTGGTGGTGGTGGAGGTGGAGGAGGTGGTGGTGGTGGTGGTGGAGGTGGAGGAGGTGGTGGTGGTGGTGGTGTTGGGTGGAGGTGGTGTTGTTGGAGGAGGAGGAGGAGGTGGTGGTTGTGGTGGTGGTGTTGTTGGAGTAGGAGGAGGTGGTGCTGTTGGTGGAGGATGTGGTGGTGGAGGTGGTGGTGGAGGTGGTGGTGGTGGTGTTGGTATTGGAGGAGGAGGAGGTGGAGGTGGAGGTGGAGGTGGAGGTGGAGGTGGAGCTGGTGGTGGTGGTGGTGTTGGTGTTGGAGAGGGAGGAGGAGGTGGTGGTGGTGTTGGAGGAGGAGGTGGTGGTGGTGTAGGTGGAGGAGGTGGTGGTGGTGGTGGTGTTGGAGAAGGAGGTGGTGGTGGTGGTGGTGTTGTAGGAGGAGGTGGTGGTGGTGGTGTAGGTGGAAGTGGTGGTAGTGAGGAGAAGGAGAAGGAGAAGGAGGTGGTGGTGGTTTTGGAGGAGGAGGTGGTAGTGGAGGTGGTGGTGTTGGTGTTGGAGGAGGAGGAGGTGGAGGTGGTGGTGTTGGTGCTGGAGAAGGAGGAGGTGGTGGTGGTGGAGGAGGAGGGGGTGGTGTTGGTGGTGTTGGAGGAGGAGGTGGTGGTGGTGTAGGTGGAGGTGGTGGTAGTGGTGCTGGAGAAGGAGAAGGAGGTGGTGGTGGTGTTGGAGGAGGAGGAGGAGGAGGTGGAGCCGGTGGTGGTGCTGCTGGAGAAGGAGGTGATGGTGGTGGTGTTGGAGAGGCAGGAGGTGGGGGTGGTGGTGGTGTTGGAGAAGGAGGTGGTGGTGGTAGTGTAGGTGGAGGAGGTGGTGGTGTTGGTGGTGTTAGAGGAGGAGGAGGTGGTGGTGGTGGTGTTGGATGAGGTGGTAGTGGTTTTGGAGAAGGAGGTGGTGGTGGTGTTGGAGGAGGTGGTGGTGGTGGTTTTGGAGAAGGAGGTGGTGGTGGTGTTGGAGGAGGTGGTGGTGGTGGAGTTGGAGGAGGAGGAGGTGGTGGTGGTGGTGTAGGTGGAGGAGGTGGTGGTGGTGGTGTTAGAGGAGGAGGTGGTGGTGGAGGAGGAGGTTGTGGTGGTGTTGGAGGTGGTGGTGGAGGAGGCGGAGGAGGTGGTGGTGGAGGAGGTTGTGGTGGTGTTGGAGGTGGTGGTGTTGGAGGTGTTGGAGGAGGAGGAGGAGGAGGAGAAGGAGGAAGTGGTGGTGTGCTATGGTTAGCCTTCTAGCTAACAGCTACTGCATCCAAAGTAAGTATTTGCAACGATCCCAACCAAATATGATCTTAGGGACTGCTCAAGCAATAATTAAAACAATATTGTAGGCCTATCAGAAAGATCACAGCCCCGTGTTAATGACCAGGATGCACCAGGATTATTCAGATACAGCCCCTTGTTAATGACCAGGATGCACCAGGATTATTCAGATACACTTTAGTTTCCTGTTTGTCTAGGCTTTATCAGGTCTTGTGGAAGGTTAAATGGTTTGTGAGTGTGTGTGTGTGTGTGTGTGTGTGTGTGTGTGTGTGTGTGTGTGTGTGTGTGTGTGTGTGTGTGTGTGTGTGTGTGTGTGTGTCTGTACGTCTGTGTGTGTGTGTGTGTGTGTGTGTGTGTGTGTGTGTGTGTGTGTGTGTGTGTGTGTGTGTGTCTGTGTGTGTGTGTGTGTGTGTGTGTGTGTGTGTGTGTGTGTGTGTGTGTGTGTGTGTGTGTGTGCGTGTGCGTGCCTCTGTCATGGAGGCAGAAAAGATGGACTGTTATTTATTTAAGGTCAAAATGTCCAACATTCCCCTCCAAAGACAAAGGCCTTTGTTAATAAGATGTCTGATAGGCCATGGGGATTTATTCAGTATTAATCACCTCAAACTGAGTTGAAACCTACAGGTAACTGACCAAATAAAGGATACGCTTCAGTAAATGAGGGATACAAAGTATACAAAGTATACTGAAAGCCGGTTTATTAAGCAATTAAAACATCCCATCATGCTTAGCGTCATATAATAATGCCCAGCTGGCTACCTAGAAGAATAGGTCTCAATGACTTTGAAAGAGGGGTCTCAAAGAAGCATAGGGGGTTTAAATGGTGTGTGTGAGTGTGTGTGTCTCAGTCTCAACCCATTTGAACACTAATGGAAGATTCTGGGACAGAGCCTTTGACAGCGTCAACAAAACACCAAATGATGGAATTTCTCATGGAAGAGTGTTGGTGCATTGTAACTGTTCTGGCTGGTGGTGTCCCAACACCCTATTAAGGCACTTGATGTTGGTGTTTGTTATTTTGTCAGTTTCCTGTAGGTATTTCCACATGGGTATCATAACAACACAAAACGTATTCTAAAAACTATTTGATAAATTACGGGTTATCATCAGCGAGAGTTCTGCAGCGTTCCAAATGAGTCTGGGGGTTCACTTGACGGACGTCACTGCAAGCTCATTGGACACTACTCAGACTACGCTGTGTATTCCAGGGCTGTCTAACCTCTCTCTTATGAAGGTTCCATTGGCCACCCATTTGACAAGCCTATCAGGGTGATGATGATGAAACCAGTTGAAATGGTGTTCTATGACTTTGAAAATGTAGAATGTTTTTTATATATATAATATAGAAGAAATAAACACTGGAAAGTCCTGTCAAGACAAATTATAATGGCTGTAGAAATAAATCGATATAATCATATAGCTACAGTAAGATTATGCAAATAATGTCATAAATCATTTATTTGTGTGTTTTTTATGCCTCAAAATGTAACTAAATTTGAGCTAAATCCATTTTCCACACCATCTGTTATGTAGAGCAGAAACTCCACGTCTCAATCCCAAATTAATGGGAAAGATTGGCATCATCTAATTGGAAGGCAATATGAAGGATATGCATCATATGGCTAAGGTAAAGTTTTACCTCACATTTCCCCAGTTGTGAACAAGATACACAAATCATTCCTGACAGGTCATTAAAGTATCTCATCACCCAGAATCTAACTACAGACATCTTACTCTCTCTCTCTCTCTCTCTCTCTCTCTCTCTCTCTCTCTCTCTCTCTCTCCCTCCCTCCCTCCCTCCCTCTCCCTCTCTCTCTCTCTCTCTCTCTCTCTCTCTCTCTCTCTCTCTCTTCCTCCCTCCCTCCCTCCCCCTCTCCCTCTCTCTCTCTCTCTCTCTCTCTCTCTCCCTCTCTCACCACACTGAAGTGTATGTACACAAACCATACCCAACTCAACCCCCCTGCCCAACACTCACTTTACCCCCTACCACATACACATTTCTCCCTTGCCAGTTGTTTAATGGTAATCTCCCTGTCACCCACCAGACCAGTGTACATATAACCCCAGGTGTCACAGTACATTTCCACTCACCTCCCCAATGAGCAAGCCATGGAGTAGGTCACGTTTTTCCGAGCTCCTGCTAAAATTGCATTTATTTAATAATTCCTTTGCGCTTTGACCCAAAAAGAACTAGGGAACACAGCCATTAAATTACTTTACTTTGTTCAACTTTTATTTTTGTTTTAATGCGTAAATGGCGCATAACCTGCAAAAGTTCAGCGGAGTCACTGACAAAAGAGAAATCACATGGCCCAAGACGAGGAGCTTGAGTTCAACACGTGGGAGCAGCGGCTCCTCCCCTCAGCACAGACGATTTAAAGGCCGTGATTCTTGCTGCCCTCAGACCTGACATTTCATTTATACTCAAGTCGGAACTCAAGGAGGCGCTCAGTGAGGAGTCACAAGCAGTCAAGAATGAACTCGCAATGGTTTATACTGAACTGGATACAGTTAAGATAACTGTCTCTGACATGGAACAAGGCTTGTCAGCACGACATGACTACGTTACAAGCCATGGTTAAGAAGCTCGAAACTGACGTGGCTAGCCTTAAGGAACAATGCATACATTTTTTTATGCAAAGATCCAATATCAGGATCATGGGTGTAGCTGAGGACCCGTGATCGAGTTCTGCTTCACTGGTCTTAAAGTTACTGAAGGAAGCCCTCAAAATGGCTAAAGACGTCCTTGTAGACCACTCACATTGGGGCTCTCAAGCAAGAAAGCCTGGCAGAAAACCTTGCATCATTGTGGCTAAACTACATTCCTATCAGGATTGTATTGATGTTCTTCGGCATGTCAGAGAATTTGGCCCACTTTGATGCAATATTGGAGCACCATATCTTCCCAGACTATGCCCCCAGCGTTGCTCGTGACATGCCGCTTTCAACGATGTCTGCTCCTTGGACAGACCGACATTCGGTATGGTGTGGCTTTTCCTGCCTGGCTCCATATAACATACAGCGGCACCGAGAAAGAGTTCCAAGACCCTTATAAGGCGATGGCCTTCGCAAAGGCAAGCATTCTACCAAGATCAGACGAAGCAAATGGTTGAATGTTCACCTATTTGGCGATTAGGGCAATGAACGAATGTGTCTACCACTGAAATCTCAGTCTTTCTTTCGTAGATACTATATAGCGTTGCCAGTGGTATCAGTTGATATTGTTATTATTAGGTAACGTTAGCTCCTTAGTTGTGGTGAGTTAATTCTTCTTTTGTTCTAACGTTTTATTTTATTTCCATGAGGCCGCTCCGGACGACCCGGAGGACGAGGCGCAGGGCGATCCGATTTCTATTTCTCGATGGTAGCAGTGGCCAGGGTAGATAAATGTAATGTGGTCTGTGTGTAGCGGGTGTAGAGGAGTCAGGCGCAGGACAGCAGATATGAGTAAATAAACGCACTTTACTCAACATATACAAATGCAATACAAAAACAGAGCCCACATTAACGGACCGTACTACATACAAACAATCTTTCACAAACAAACATGGGGGAACAGAGGGTTAAATAATGAACAAGTAATTGGGGAATTGAAACCAGGTGTGTAAGACAATGACAAAACAAATGGAAAATGAAAAGTGGATCGCCGGTGACGTCGACCGCCGCCCGAACAGGGAGAGGGAACGACTTCGGCAGAAGTCTTGACAGTAACCCCCCCCTTGATTCGCGGATCCAGAGGCCGCTCCGGACGACCCGGAGGACGAGGCGCAGGGCGATCCGGATGGTGACGGTGGAACTCCCGCAGCAACGACGTCCTCCGGGTCGTCCCCGAGGCAGGCGTCTGGAGCCGCGCGTCAAGGAGGGGGGGAGACTGTCACAACTGCCTCTCCTTGTTCGGGTGGCACTCGGCAGACGGCGTCGCCGGTCTACTAGCCATCGCCGATCCACTGTTCTTTTTCCTTTGGTTTTGTCTTTGTTTTCACACACCTGTTTTCCATTTCACATTATTGGTTCCTGTATTTAACCCTCTGTTTCCCTCATGGGTTTGTGCAGGATTATTTTATGTTCAGTTAGGTTTATTGTGTATGGCTGGTTTATTTAGACGGGTGCTGTGTTCTCCCGTGCGTTATCGTTACCGTCTTGTTTTTGTCAAGTGTAATTGTTACCTTGTGCCTTATTGAGTAAAGTACGTTGCTCACTCATTCTTCTCTCCTGCTCCTGACTTCATGCACCAGCTACACTGACCTTCTGACATACACAGCCTAATTATTGCCATTGGCGGCTTAAGTCACTATGTCTATCAGAAGAAACCTTTGTTGCTTTTATATAATCTCAAATTGAGCTATTCCTCAAGCTTAATCAAACCCATGGAATGTTTCCTACAACAGTATGGGAATCAATGAAGGCTATTCTAAGGGGCTTGTCATAAATTTACTTTCATTAATCTGATGACTGTTACTTATCTAATCAACTAACTATGTTTAATTATTACCCGATTAATTGTGTAACAATTAACTCAATAGGATCTGGGGCACCACGAGAGTGGTTCTTTAAAAAGTTACCATCTCCCGAATTAAACTCTAAAGGTCTTTACCTATTGTCACGGGATACTAGGAGTGGTGGGTTGGAATCAGGCGCAGAGAGCAGGATTCAGTATATCGTGATTTATTCTCCGGCCAAAAAACGGTCACGCCAACATACAGGGCGCATAGAACAGACCAGCCCAAACACAGGACCAAACAGTCCGGAGAATACACACATGAAAACCACATCCAACAGAGTAACAAAAAACAATCCCGCACAAAACAAGAGCGGGACAACCTACTACATATAGGGAAGCTAATTAAACCAAAATACACACAGGTGAAACTAATAAGACAAAACCAACAGACAAACGAAAAAGGGATCGGTAGCGGCTAGTAGGACGGTGACGACGACCGCCGAGCACCGCCCGAACAGGCAGGGGAGCCAACTTCGACGGAAGTCGTGACACCTATCCCATCCATAATCAGTCAACTTATTAATCATAACCTCGTATCATATCATCATTCTGAACAGTGGTAACCTTGCATCTGCAAAAACTCTTACTTATGACTCAGTAATACACAAATTGGTTGAATTATTTATTTACTAGCTAACTAAATGTTAACACAGGATAAACATACACACTTAATATATTAAAACAGGTCCCTAGCGGACTGACAACAATATGGCTGCTTGTTAGAAAAGACATGTAGAGGGCGAGATAGAGAGAGGGACAGACACTTAAAGTACACTTTGAAACTACTCTCACTTGTACTTTGCACACAAACCGCTGCCCTCTTTGAGTAAGAAATCAAATCATATTGTATTTGTCACATACAACAGGGTCTACCTTACAGTGAAATGCTTACCTACAAGACCTTAACCAGCAATGTAGTTTTAAGAAAAAATACCCCCCCCCCAAAAAAATATATAAATAAATAAGTTACAAATAATTAAAGAGCAGCAGTAAAATAACAATAGTGAGGCTATATACAGGGGCTACCGGTACAGAGTCAATGTGCGGGGGCACCGGTTAGTCAATTTAATTGAGGTAATATGTACATGTAGAGTTAATCATAGTAGTAAAATCATGAATGTATTTACGTGAAATTACTTGGTTCTTTGTGTATTTCTGTCAGAACCAGGCCGCCTTGGAAAGGGAGTTGGGCCTTTTTGCGGCACGCTTGTAAGGTTCTGATTATCCAAAAGGTGTTCCCAACCGTCTTCTGCTGTTGTTTTCCTCTGCCGTCGTCCGGTATACTGTGATTTGTCGTGTACTCTTGAACAGAACTACAACGTTTATTCTACTTCTATTAGCTCTGGAAGATGCTTCTTTTAGGATAGGCTAGCCAGCCGTTTCAATGGTGGGGTGATGAGAGTAGCGTACTACGGTGATTTGAGTAGAGTAGTCCCACTTAAATTCACTTTCGAAGATACTTTACTCAGGACAGCTAATCAGCTGTACCAGTGATTGTCCGTGACTTTATCGTCTCTACCTCGTGTTGACAGTTCAAACCAATTTAAACGTGAGCTGCAGCACTACGTCTCTCTGGTCTGATATGTTAATTCTTAACCCATCATTTCATACAGTTTGTTCCAAAGGGTGGTTCCGTCAAGCTGACACGCTCTCTGACCTCACTCAAGGGCGTGACTTGTCACTTTTCTCTTGTGGCTCCTAAAATCAAGTCCCTCTCATAACAACACTTACCATAATAAACTTCAATAGAAAGTTCACAAAAATAGATAAGATTCTGCAACCATGGAGAGGTAAATACTTGCCTAATTATTAAAAAATCACATTGATTAACTCTGGTCCTATCACAGTTTACTTACTTACTAATGGCACTGCCTACTCCAGATGATTCATTTCTTTTAAATCATATGAGCAAAAATATTTCATTTAATTTGGAATGCTAAGCCAGACAAAATCAAACATGCCTATTTATATAATGAATGTGAGTTTGGGTGGCTAAAATGATTAAATATTAAAGCTTTAAACCTCTCACTAAAAGCTTCACTCGTCCATAAGTTAAACTTAAACCCAAAATGGTTCTCCAGTTGATTATTAAGAAAGACTCATCCTTTGTTCCAAAATGGTCTTCTTACCTTCATACAGATGACAACTTCTAATTTCTGACTAAATGAAAATAAACTATAGTTTAAAGTATCACCCTTTCTTAAACAAGCCATACAAAGCTTGTTACAATTTCAGTTTTATCCTCCAGAAAATATAGAATAAATATTACAATAAATGTTATGGTCAAGGTACTCAAGGTACTAAACGATATCATAACCGCCATCGATAAAAGACAGTACTGTGCAGCCGTCTTCATAGACCTTGCCAAGGCTTTCGACTCTGTCAATCACCGTATTCTTATCGGCAGACTCAGTAGCCTCGGTTTTTCGGATGACTGCCTTGCCTGGTTCACCAATTACTTTGCAGACAGAGTTCAGTGTGTCAAATCGGAGGGCATGCTGTCCGGTCCTCTGGCAGTCTCTATGGGGGTGCCACAGGGTTCAATTCTCGGGCCGACTCTTTTCTCTGTATATATCAATGATGTTTCTCATGCTGCGGGCGATTCCCTGATCCACCTCTACGCAGACGACACCATTCTATATACTTCCGGCCCGTCCTTGGACACTGTGCTATCTAACCTCCAAACGAGCTTCAATGCCATACAGCACTCCTTCCGTGGCCTCCAACTGCTCTTAAACGCTAGTAAAACCAAATGCATGCTTTTCAACCGTTCGCTGCCTGCACCCGCACGCCTGACCAGCATCACCACCCTGGATGGTTCCGACCTTGAATATGTGGACATCTATAAGTACCTAGGTGTCTGGCTAGACTCTAAACTCTCCTTCCAGACCCATATCAAACATCTCCAATCGAAAATCAAATCAAGAGTCGGCTTTCTATTCCGCAACAAAGCCTCCTTCACTCACGCCGCCAAACTTACCCTAGTAAAACTGACTATCCTACCGATCCTCGACTTCGGCGATGTCATCTACAAAATTGCTTCCAACACTCTACTCAGCAAACCGGATGCAGTTTATCACAGTGCCATCCGTTTTGTCACTAAAGCACCTTATACCACCCACCACTGCGACTTGTATGCTCTAGTCGGCTGGCCCTCGCTACATATTCGTCGCCAGACCCACTGGCTCCAGGTCATCTACAAGTCCATGCTAGGTAAAGCTCCGCCTTATCTCAGTTCACTGGTTACGATGGCAACACCCATCCGTAGCACGCGCTCCAGCAGGTGTATCTCACTGATCATCCCTAAAGCCAACACCTCATTTGGCCGCCTTTCGTTCCAGTTCTCTGCTGCCTGTGATTGGAACGAATTGCAAAAATCGCTGAAGTTGGAGACTTTTATCTCCCTCACCAACTTCAAACATCTGCTATCTGAGCAGCTAACCGATCGCTGCAGCTGTACATAGTCTATTGGTAAATAGCCCACCCATTTTCACCTACCTCATCCCCATACTGTTTTTATTTATTTATTTTTCTGCTCTTTTGCACACCAATATCTCTATCTCTACCTTTACATAACCATCTGATCATTTATCACTCCAGTGTTAATCTGCATAATTGTAATTATTTGCCTACCTTCTCATGCCTTTTGCACACAATGTATATATAGACTCCCCTTTTTTCTACTGTGTTATTGACTTGTTAATTGTTTACTCCATGTGTAACTCTGTGTTGTCTGTTCACACTGCTATGCCTTATCTTGGCCAGGTCGCAGTTGCAAATGAGAACTTGTTCTCAACTAGCCTACCTGGTTAAATAAAGGTGAAATAAAAAAATAAAAAAAATAAAATAAAATATGGTTAAACTATAATTTACTGATTAATAAAAAAACGTTATTTCTGGATTTATTTATTTTATTTTTTATTAATCATATTATGAATAGAAACGGGGGAGTGATGCCACATATGCAGTTATTAAAAATATAAGGGAATATCTGCTCCAAATTTATAACCAACTGATTGCAGCACTACCATAAAAATGAAAGAGGGAAGAGAAAAAGGGAGAAGGTAGGGAACTTCTTTGCCTGCCATATATTAAAGATACAACTTGGCTGAAAGGAATTGGTATAAATAGAAAAATATACCAATTTCATTAGAGGACAAAAATGTTGACAGCTGCGCCATACAGGTTGAAAAATAAATAGGAAGATATTTTCATTGTACCGATTCCATGGCATATGGTTTATGAATTGATACAAAAAAAACGACACTTGATTCAACACTGAGTTTTTCAATTAAATGATTATATAAAATTCTTACCACCAACAGAATGCTATATACAGTGGGGCAAAAAAGTGTTTAGTCAGCCACCAATTGTGCAAGTTCTCCCACTTAAAAAGCTGAGAGAGGCCTGTAATTTTCATCATAGGTACACTTCAACTATGACAGACAAAATTAGATAAAAAAAATATACTTTGTTATATACCCTTTGTTGGCAATGACAGAGGTCAAACGTTTTCTGTAAGTCTTCACAAGGTTTTCACACACTGTTGCTGGTATTTTGGCCCATTCCTCCATGCAGATCTCCTCTAGAGCAGTGATGTTTTGGGGCTGTTGCTGGGCAACATGGACTTTCAACTCCCTCCAAAGAGTAAATACTTTTTTGCCCCACTGTATATGGGGCATACAACAATCTCAGCTCTGTAGATTTTGCCGCGAAGAGACAGAATCAATAGATCATTTATTCTGGTATTGCCCCTATGTACAGTGCCTTGCAAAAGTAGTCACCACCTTTGGCGTTTTTCCTATTTTGTTGCATTACAACCTGTAATTTAAATAGATTTTTATTTTGCATTTCATGTAATGGACATCAACAAAATAGTCAAAATTGGTGAAGTGAACAAAAATAACGTTTCAAATGGGCATTTTTTAAATGGAAAAGTGGTGCGTGCATATGTATTCACCCCTTTGCTATGAAGCCCCTAAATAAGATCTGGTGCGACCAATTACATTCAGAAGTCACATAATTCGTTTTAAAAAGTCCACCTGTCTGTAATCTAAGTGTCACATGATCTGACACATGATCTCAGTATATGTTCTGAAAGACCCCAGAGTCTGCAACACCACTAATCAAGAGGCACCACCAAGCCAGCGCCACCATGAAGACCAAGGAGCTCTCTAAACAGGTCAGGGACAAAGTTGTGGAGAAGTACAGATCAGGGTTGGGTTATAAAAAAATATCCAAAACTTTTAACATCCCACCGAGCACCATTAAATCCATTATTAAAAAATGGAAAGAATATGGCACCACAACAAACCAGCCAAGAAAGGGCCGCCCACCAAAACAAACAGACCAGGCAAGGAGGGCATTAATCAGAGAGGCAACAAAGAGACCAAAGATAACCCTGAAGGAGCTGCAAAGCTCCACAGCGGAGATTGGAGTATCTGTCCATAGGACCACTTTAAGCCGTACACTCCACAGAGCTGGGCTTTACGGAAGAGTGTCAAGAAAAAAGCCATTGCTTAAGGAAAAAATAAGCAAATATGTTTGGTGTTTGCCAAAAGGCATGTGGAAGACTCCCCAAACATATGGAAGAAGGTACTCTGGTCAGATAAGACTAAAATTGAGCTTTTTGGCCATCAAGGAAAATGCTATGTCTGGTGCAAACCCAACACCTCTCATCACCCAGAGAACACCTTCGCCACAGTGAAGCATGGCGGTGGCAGCATCATGCTGTGGGGATGTTTTTCATCGGCAGGGACTGGGAAATTGGTCAGAATTTAAGGAATTGATGGATGGCGCTAAATACAGGGAAATTCTTGAGGGAAACCTGTTTCAGTCTTCCAGAATTTGAGACTGGGCGGAGGTTCACCTTCCAGCAGGACAGTGACCCTAAGCACACTGCTGAAGCAACACACGAGTGGTTTAAGGGGAAACACTTAAATGTCTTTGAATGGCCTAGTCGAAGCCCAGACCTCAATCCAATTGAGAATCTGTGGTATTACTTAAA
Organism: Oncorhynchus clarkii lewisi; assembly: GCF_045791955.1. Lineage (NCBI taxonomy): Eukaryota > Metazoa > Chordata > Actinopteri > Salmoniformes > Salmonidae > Oncorhynchus > Oncorhynchus clarkii. The sequence goes on from NC_092162.1 coordinate 64,051,632, forward strand.
GATTGGTGTACACCAGAGGAACCCATCCATCTTGAAGGTGCTGGAGCAGTTCTTCCTTGAAGAATGGGCAAAAATCCCTGTGGCTAAATGTGCCAAGCTTATAGAGACATACCCCAAGACACTTGCACCTGTAATTGCTGCAAAGGTGGCTTTACAAAGTATTTACTTTTTTTTTTTTGGGAGGGGGGGGGGGGTTAACTAATAAAACATTTATAATAATAAAAAAACTAATAAAATATCTCCCTCCTCTATGTCTCTCTCTCTCTCTCTCCCTCCTCTCTCTCTCCTCTCTCTCTCTCCCTCCTCTCCCTCCTCTACGTCCTCTCTCTCCTCTCCCTCCTCTATGGAGGGGGGCTTAACTAATAAAACATTTATAATAATAAAAAAACTAATAAAATATCTCCCTCCTCTATGTCTCTCTCTCTCTCTCCCCTCTCCTCTCTCTCCTTTCTCTTCTCTCTCTCCTCTCTCTTCTCTCTCTCCTCTCCCTCCTCTATGGAGGGGGGGTTAACTAATAAAACATTTATAATAATAAAAAAACTAATAAAATATCTCCCTCCTCTATGTCTCTCTCTCTCTCTCTCCCTCCTCTCTCTCCTCTCTCTCTCTCCCTCCTCTCTCTCCTCTCGCTCCATCCTGTCTCTCCTCTCTCTCCCTCCTCTCTCCCTCCTCTCTCTCCTCTTCCTCTTTTATGTCCTCTCTGTCCTCTCTCTTCTCTCCCTCCTCTCCCTCCTCTTCATCCTCTCTCTCCTCTCTCTCTCTCCCCTCTCCTCTCTCTTCTCTCTCTTCTCTCTCTCCTCTCTCTCCTCTCTCTTCTCTCTCCTCTCTCTCCTCTCTCTTCTCTCTCTCCTCTCCCTACTCTATGTCCTCTCTCTCCCTCCTCTATGTCCTCTCTCTCTCCTCTCTCTTCTCTCTCTCCTCTCCCTCCTCTATGTCCTCTCTCTCCTCTATGTCCTCTCTCTCCTCTCTCTCCTCTCCCTCCTCTCCCTCCTCTATGTCCTCTCTTTCCTCTCTCTTCTCTCTCTTCTCTCTCTCCTCCCTCCGTTATGTCCTCTAAATCCTCTCTCTCTTCTCCCTCCTCTCCCTCCTCTATGTCCTCTCTCTCCTCTCTCTTCTCTCTCTCCTCTCTCTTCTCTCTCTCTCCTCTCTCTCCTCTCTCCTCTCTCTCCTCTCTCTTCTCTCTCTCCTCTCCCTACTCTATGTCCTCTCTCTCCCTCCTCTATGTCCTCTCTCTCCTCTCTCTTCTCTCTCTCCTCTCCCTCCTCTATGTCCTCTCTCTCCTCTATGTCCTCTCTCTCCTCTCTCTCCTCTCCTTCCTCTCCCTCCTCTATGTCCTCTCTTTCCTCTCTCTTTTCTCTCTCCTCTCCCTCCGTTATGTCCTCTCTATCCTCTCTCTCTTCTCCCTCCTCTCCCTCCTCTATGTCCTCTCTCTCCTCTCTCTTCTCTCTCTCCTCTCTCTTCTCTCTCTCTCCTCTCTCTCCTCTCTCCTCTCTCTCTCTCCTCTCCCTCCTCTATGTCCCCTCTCTTCTCTCTCTTCTCTCTCTCCTCTCCCTCCTCTATGTCCTCTCTCTCCTCTCTCTTCTCTCTCTCCTCTCTCTTCTCTCTCTCTCCTCTCTCCTCTCTCTTCCTCTCCCTCCTCTATGTCCTCTCTCTCCTCTCTCTTCTCTCTCTCCTCTCACTCCGTTATGTCCTCTCTATCCTCTCTCTCTTCTCCCTCCTCTCCCTCCTCTATGTCCTCTCTCTCCTCTCTCTTCTCTCTCTCTCCTCTCTCTCCTCTCTCCTCTCTCTCTCCTCTCCCACCTCTATGTCCTCTCTCTCCTCTCTCTTCTCTCCCTCCTCTCCCTCCTCTATGTCCTCTCTCTCATCTCTCTTCTCTCTCTCCTCTCTCTTCTCTCTCTCTCCTCTCTCTCCTCTCTCCTCTCTCTCTCCTCTCCCTCCTCTATGTCCTCTCTCTCCTCTCTCTTCTCTCTCTCCTCTATGTCCTCTCTCTCCTCTCTCTTCTCTCTCTCCTCTCCCTCCTCTATGTCCTCCCTCTCCTCTCTCTTCTCTCTCTCCTCTCACTCCGTTATGTCCTCTCTATCCTCTCTCTCTTCTCCCTCCTCTCCCTCCTCTATGTCCTCTCTCTCATCTCTCTCCTCTCCCTCCTCTCTCTCCTCGCTCTCCCTCCTCTATGTCCTCTCTCTCCTCTCTCTTCTCTCTCTCCTCTCACTCCGTTATGTCCTCTCTATCCTCTCTCTCTTCTCCCTCCTCTCCCTCCTCTATGTCCTCTCTCTCATCTCTCTCCTCTCCCTCCTCTCTCTCCTCGCTCTCCCTCCTCTATGTCCTCTCTCTCCTCTCTCTTCTCTCTCTCCTCTCCCTCCTCTATGTCCTCTCTCTCCCTCCTATATGTCCTCTCTTTCCTCTCTCTCATCTCTCTTCTCTCTCATCTCTCTCCTCTCTCTCCTCTCTCTTCTCTCTCTCCTCTCCCTCCTCTATGTCCTCTCTCTCCTCTCTCTCCCTCCTCTATGTCCTCTCTCTCATCTCTCTCTCTCCTCTCTCACCTCTCTCTTCTCTCTCTCCTCTCCCTCCTCTATGTCTTCTCTCTCCTCTCTCTCTCCTCTCTCTTCTCTCTCTTCTCTCTCTCCTCTCTCTTCTCTCTCTCCTCTCCCTCCTCTATGTCCTCTCTCTCCTCTCTCTCCTTTCCCTCCTCTATGTCCTCTCTCTCCTCTCTCTCCTCTCTCTCCTCTCTCTCCTTTCCCTCCTCTATGTAATCTCTCTCCTCTCTCTCCTCTCTCTTCTCTCTCTCCTCTCTCTCCTCTCTCTCTCTCCATCCTCTATGTAATCTATCTCCTCTCTCTCCTCTCTCTCCTCTCTCTCCTCTCCCTCCTCTATGTCCTCTCTCTCCTCTCTCTCCTTTCCCTCCTCTATGTCCTCTCTCTCCTCTCTCTCCTCTCTCTCCTCTCTCTCCTTTCCCTCCTCTATGTAATCTCTCTCCTCTCTCTCCTCTCTCTTCTCTCTCTCCTCTCTCTCCTCTCTCTCTTCTCCATCCTCTATGTAATCTATCTCCTCTCTCTCCTCTCTCTCCTCTCTCTTCTCTCTCTCCTCTCCCTCCTCTATGTCCTCTCTCTCTCCTCTCTCTTCTCTCTCTCCTCTCTCTTCTCTCTCTCCTCTCTCTCCTCTATGTCCTCTCTCTCTCCTCTCTCTTCTCTCTCTCATCTCTCTCCTCTCTCTTCTCTCTCTCCTCTATGTCCTCTCTCTCCTCTCTCTCCCTCCTCTATGTCCTCTCTCTCCTCTCTCCTCTCTCTTCCTCCTCTATGTCATCTCTCTCCTCTCTCTCCATCCTCTATGTCCTCTCTCTCCTCTCTCTCTCTCCTTTCTCTTCTCTCTCTCCTCTCTCTTCTCTCTCTCCTCTCCCTCCTCTATGGAGGGGGGGTTAACTAATAAAACATTTATAATAATAAAAAAACAAATAAAATATCTCCCTCCTCTATGTCTCTCTCTCTCTCTCTCTCTCTCTCCCTCCTCTCTCTCTCCTCTCTCCCTCCTCTCTCTCCTCTCGCTCCCTGCTCTCTCTCCCTCCTCTCTCCCTCCTCTCTCTCCTCTCCCTCCTTTATGTCCTCTCTCTCCTCTCTCTTCTCTCCCTCCTCTCCCTCCTCTACGTCCTCTCTCCTCTCTCTCTCTCCTCTCTCTCCTCTCTCTTCTCTCTCTTCTCTCTCTCCTCTCTCTCCTCTCTCTTCTCTCTCCTCTCCTCTGTCTTCTCTCTCTCCTCTCCATACTCTATGTCCTCTCTCTCCCTCCTCTATGTCCTCTCTCTGCTCTCTCTCCTCTCTCTCCTCTCTCTCCTCTCCCTCCTCTCCCTTCTCTATGTCCTCTCTCTCCTCTCTCTCCTCTCCCTCCATTATGTCCTCTCTATCCTCTCTCTCTTCTCCCTCCTCACCCTCCTCTATGTCCTCTCTCTCCCCTCTCTCTCCTCTCTCTCCTCTCTCCTCTCTCTCTCTCCTCTCCCTCCTCTATGTCCTCTCTCTTCTCTCTCTTCTCTCTCTCCTCTCCCTCCTCTATGTCCTCTCTCTCCTCTCTCTTCTCTCTCTCCTCTCTCTTCTCTCTCTCTCCTCTCTCTCCTCTCTCTTCTCTCTTCCTCTCCCTCCTCTATGTCCTCTCTCTCCTCTCTCTTCTCTCTCTCCTCTCCCTCCGTTATGTCCTCTCTATCCTCTCTCTCTTCTCCCTCCTCTCCCTCCTCTATGTCCTCTCTCTCCTCTCTCTTCTCTCTCTCTCCTCTCTCTCCTCTCTCCTCTCTCTCTCCTCTCCCTCATCTCTCTCCTATCTTCTCCCTCTTCTGTCCTCTCTCTCCTCTCTATTCTCTCTCTCTTCTCCCTCCTCTCTCTCCTCTTTCTCCTCTCCCTCCTCTCCGTCCTCTCTCCCTCCTCTCCGTCTTCTCTTTCTCCTATCTGCAGTTATCTTGTGTCTTCTATTCCTCTCCTTCTTCTCTCTCTTCTGTCTGCAGTTATCTTGTGTTGGTTTTCAACCCTGGGGAACTGTGCTGTCTGCTGTTGATGATGTCACAGGAGACAAGCACCCTGATGTGCTGGGCCAACTGTCCGACTACTGGAAGCAGTTCTCTGAGGCACTGACTGATGATCCGTGTCATTGAGAGACGTCCGACAGTAGATGATGATGAAACACCCCAGTCAAAACAGTGATATGATTCCCTGCCCTGTCCCGTCACGTCTCATACCCCTCCATAGTATTGCTACTGACACCTGTATCGTAAACCATATAGCACTCAGGCCTTATTGGATTGCCTTTTTCCTCCTGCAATGTATTATTTCAATGTTTTAGAAACTCACTTATTATTGAGCGTTAGAATAGTAGAATAGTAGAAATGTGGTTGTGCATCAACGATTATTCTGTTGTTTTTATTCCTGTCTGTTTAAAATGCACAGTGTGTGTGTGTGTGTGTGTGTGTGTGTGTGTGTGTGTGTGTGCATGCGTGCGTGCGTGTGTGTGCGTGCATCAAGGATGAATACTGAGTAATAAAACAGACATTTCTGACTATTATTTGTGGTTGTAACTCACAGAGTGGGATAACAACATTTGGAAATTGCTCTATTAATGACAATCACATCTAGCTTCTTGTGCTTCTGAGCTGAAATCTGTAGAGAGAAGAGCTTCATTGTTACTGTCAGTCCAATATTTCAATTAGCTTCAGTCTGTCTTGGGATCGAATGAGGAACTGTTAACAAGATCCTTTCCAAATAAACAGGGTCTAGTCTCTGAGCTGACTGTGTGATTTAGTGAGATAAGAACACTCTGAGTCTTTAAACACTTTCTTCTTCTCGTTTGGGATTTTCTTGACTCAGTGTAAATGAACTAAGCTAGGTAGGTTGACTGCTTACAGAGATCCAGCTGACAGTGTATGAGCATGATACTATGTAAACAAACATTTAGAGAACTCTGACCTGTGTGTGCGTGTTAGTGTGTGTGTGTGTGTGTGTGTGTGTGTGTGTGTGTGCCTTCCGTGTGTGCATATTAGTGCCTTCAGAAAGTAGTCATACCCGCTGACTTATTCCACATTTTGTGGTGTTACAGACTGATTTCAAAATGGATACAAATATTTGCCCTTTACACACAATACCCCATAATGACAAAGTGAAACTTGTTTTTAGAACTGTTTGCAAATTTGTTGAAAATTAAATACGGAAATATCTCATTTACATAAGTATTCACAACCCATGTTAGAATCACTTTTGGCAGCGATTACAGCTGTGTCTTTACGGGTTAGTCTTTCCGGGTAAGTCTTTCCAGGTTAGTCTTTCCGGGTAAGTCTTTATGGGTAAGTCTTCCCGGGTAAGTCTTCCCGGGTAAGTCTTTCCGGGTAAGTCTTTCCGGGTAAGTCTTTCCGGGTAAGTCTTTCCGGGTAAGTCTCTAATACCTGGATTGTACAATATTTGCCTATTATTCTTTTCAAAATGATTCAAGGTCATTTATCATTGCTAGACAACCATTTTCAAGTCTAGCCATAGATTTTCAAGCAGATTTAAGTCAAAAGTTTAACTCGGCCACTCAGGAACATTCACTATCTTCTTGGTAGGTTTGTCCTTGTGTTTTAGGTTATTGTCCTGCTGAAAGCTGAATTCATCTCCCAGTGTCAGTTGGAAAGCAGACTGAACCAGATTTTCCTTTAGGATTTTGCCTGTGCTTAGCTCCATTCATGCTCCTTTTTTATTTGTAAAAACTCCTTAACGATTACAGATAATTGTGTGGGGTACAGAGATGAGGTAGTCATTCAAAGATCATGGTAAACACTATTATTGCAACTTATTGTGACTTTTTAAGCATATTTTTACTACAGCTTTTAATTTTTAGTTCATTTGTAAAATGTATAAATATATAATTCCACTTTGACATTATGGGGTTTTCTGTGTAGACCAGTGACAAAAAAAATTTGAAATTTCCTCCATTTTAAATTCAAGCTACAGCACAACAAGATGGCAATAAGGTGTGAGTACTTCCTGAAGGCACTGTTTGTGCACTCTTTTAAACTGGTGCCATTGGGAAATACAGTATAGTACTGTACATTCTTTGAACATATTAGTATTCTTTAAACGCTTTGATTCATTTAACAGCATATGCCATTATAACGCAATACACTGATAATGCAGACTATCTCAAAGCCTTAATAACTACTGCATGATATTAACAGACATCAAGGCAATTGTCATTTATTTCTGATCCTAGAATAGCAGAAAAACAAATAACAAACTCTGATTCTATTCTAAAACATCAAACAAGGAGCTTTGCACCCACACAGCATATGCATATTGTATTATTCTTTCTCTTTTGTTTTTTTCACAATAAGCAATGACAAAACCTCACTTTGAATGTGAACCCCATGTATTAGCTCAACATAATCAAAGTCTTCCTCTTTGTAGATTTCTTCCCTGTGATCTTTATACTCTAGCCAATGTCCCAGCGTCGTCCTGTGCTGCCGGAGTAAACAAGCCCCACATCGTGTTTTGAAGCTCTTCTCTGCTCTGCTCTGTGCGGGGGATTTGAATCTGAATAAAGCGAGAGAGAATTAACAAAAGAAAAATTACAAGAGGAAAAGGCAACACATAGAGAGAGAGAGAACTCCTAATATCTCCCCGTCTCTCTCTCTGTGTCTCCCTGTGTGTGTCTCTCTCTCTCACACACACACATACACACACACACACACACACACACACACACACACTTGTGTACTGTCTGATTTCATTCATGTATGAGTGTTTGTTGTTGTGTTTGTGAGGGGGTCTCAGAGGGTGTGACTGCTGTTGACTGGAATCAATTGACCTATAACTTAATTAATGGAATCTGTTGATGTGATGTGTTGTGGCACTCTTTTGATAACCTGGTCTAATCTGGTGCCCACACACATATCATCCCCGGGTTAGGTCTCTTAAACGCTGTCCTTCATGCCAATAGGCTGTTCTTTGGTGGTGGCCTATTTCTTTGTGTCATAATGTTTGCTCCAGCCCTACTTTAAATGACTGGTATCATTCGGACAGACAGACACACGCACGCACACACACACACAGACACACACACACACTTTCTCATCATTTCATGACCTCTGCTTAGCCAAGACATCAAAGCTGTGAGAAGAGGAGAGGTCTAGCTCTGCCTCTATGGGTCCTAGTTAAGCAACAGGAGACCAGCAGCCAAATCAAACATTTAGAAATCTAGGTTACTGGCACGCATGAATTTATAACCCTGGTCTTTCATATGTGGGAGGGTGACACAGTGATTTGAAGCTGGGGGACTGATATTTTCTGCCTCTGCATACCATAACCTGGTTTTCCAGAAATCTGCTGTGACAGACAGTTGATTCTCTTCTGTCTGTCTCCTGCTGTTTGTTTTTTGCATTTTTATTTTATTTTGAACCTCCTTCACACACACACAAACACACACACATGCAACACAAAAAAACTGCTTTAACAGTCTGGGAATAGGAATCAGAGTAACCAGTAATGGAGTAAATCACTTTCATTTGTTTTGGGGTGATGAATTTAAGCTCCCTCTTTCTCTCTCTCTTCTGTCATTAAAATATTAATCCCATAGTTATTTAGGTTCCTGAACTATTGTTTAGCCATGCATACTCCCCTGAGCATGGGGCATCAGGACAAAAGGACAGCAGGCCAGCTCTATAAATACAACAGAGTATGTCAGTCTGCTGTGCTCTGCTGTGTCCATACCCCTGGGCTCAGCACACTGTAATTCTGACAGCCAGAGTCTTGGGGGAGGGATATATACAGACACACTGCTGGGAGGTGCCACAGGTCCCATTCAGATGTTTAAGAGTAGGACGTACACACAGACGCACCCACACCCACGGAAACACACACATGCCTTTACGCACATGCACTTACGAGCACATACACTGGCACACACACGGAAATACACGTCTTTACGCACTTACGAGCACAACACACTGGTACACACATGCACGCACGTACAAGCAAGCACACACACAGATGCATGCGCGTCTACACACACACACACACGCGCGCGCGCACACGCACGCACACACACACACTTTGTCGAAGTAATTGAGGAACTTTCACTTTGGTTTTGACAGAGAGAGGTCTATGAGTGAGCAAATAGCTGGCAGGTAGTGCCATGCATCTCCATGAAGATAACACATTAACTTTAGTGATGCAATTTACCTAAGAGAATGGGTCCATGCAGATGGAGGAATTATATTGCTCAATGTGTAAGTGTGTGTGTGTGTGTGTGTGTGTGTGTGTGTGTGTGTGCCTTGCGTGTGTCAGCCTGAAGAGGATTTGAGGTGATTTATGCACAGGCCTTTTTTCTGGTGAGAGTTCAGTCCTGGTGCCTGCAGTTAAAGGTAAACTCCTCTAAATTAGACATTTTGTCTTCTAGTCAAGTCTCCCTCATTGATATTCATGGTTTATTATTATAATGAACTACATCTAGATTAGATGGCATTGATAAAGGTCTACTACTCAGACTTTTTTTGTGCTGTCTAAATGCCTCGCTCATCTTTATTCATATATTCTTTTTAACATGTTTTTCCAAATCATTCTAAACTGACTTTTCTGTGCTGTATTTGAGATCTTTGTACACCTCTTTCATCTCATATACACAAATATATGACATCATCGCTGAGTGCTAGAGAGAAAGCTAGAGTAAGAGAGAGAGCTAGAGAGAGAGAGAGAGAGCTAGAGAGAGCTAGAGAGAGAGATAGCTAGAGAGAGAGAGATAGCTAGAGAGAGAGATAGCTAGAGAGAGAGAGATAGCTAGAGAGAGAGAGCTAGAGAGAGAGAGAGAGAGAGAGAGAGAGAGAGAGAGAGAGAGAGAGAGAGAGAGAGAGAGAGAGAGAGATAGCTAGAGAGAGAGAGATAGCTAGAGAGAGAGAGCTAGAGAGAGAGAGAGAGAGAGAGAGAGAGATAGCTAGAATGTTTACTGTTCATTTTTATTGTTTATTTCCCTTTTGTTTATTATCTACCTCACTTGCTTTGGCAATGTTAACATATGTTTCCCATGCCAATAAAGCGCCTTGAATTGAAATTTTATTGAATTGAGAGAGATAGAGTGAGAAATAGGTACCCCCCCACACACACACACACACAGAGACCCTTCCTCAGTATTTTGCCTCTACCTGCCTCCCAGCCAGTATCACCTGCCCACACCTGACATCCCTCCCCAGTCATTTCCATACCTCCAGTCAGCCCCCACCAGTCACAGCACTGACACATAATACACTATTTTAGCAAATGTGCTATCTAGAACCTAAAATGGTTTTTCGGCTGTCCCCATAGCATAAACCGTTGAAGAATCCTTTTGGTTCCAAGTAGAACCCTTTTTGGTTCCGGGTAGATTCCCATTCCACAGAACCCAGAAGGGTTCTACCAGGAACCAAAAAGGGTTCTCTAGTGGGGACAGACAAAAATAACTTTTGGAATCCTTTATTCTAAGAGTGTAGACCAATAGAAGATGAATTGGTATGTAAGGGGGGGGGGGGGGGGGGCTCATGTCTTTTCACCCTCCACCCCTTCTCTGAAAGGTCTTCATGTGTAATCAGCTCTGACTGTAACCCAACAACACCTGCTTAATTGTGCGCACATGGACTCCTTCATAGCAGGGCTGCCATAACTATTTAACCAGCGGTCTTTGCCTGTGTCATCCCAGCCTTCTTTTCATTGTGTTCTGTGATTCTGAGAAGGGCAAGGTGGGAGTTTGTGTAATGGACCTGTCAAACGTTCTCCATGCCAGGCCAGACTGTGTTTGGAAATATGATGACAGTCTCAGTTTCATGGGTTGTCTCAGGACGTGATCAGGAATAAGGGCAGCTATTATCTTCTCTCATCACTGATGTGATGTGATTCCTATAGCAGCATTGTGGTATGTACAGTGGGCATGTTGAGATGTAAACATGACTGTTTGTTTCACCCCGACCCTGACCTTTAAGTCAGCAGTAGAGAGCACTACATGCTAGTTCAGAACATCTCTGCCAGCTCTGTGAGATATAGGCCACCCATTCTGAATAGCCCAGGTTGAATTTGAATGTCAGAGTGATGGCTTTGATAAGAGCTACTTCCATTTACATTCTCAGGTGTCACATTATGTCTGAGAGAAGAGACAAATTGCCCCCAGGTTACAAACCCTAGTGGCTGGTTTTGATGTTCGTCATAGCCTTTCAAACAGTATACCACTGAGACACACAGACTATACCTATGTCTTCACTGACACCCGACTACCTATATAAAAACAGGCCTAGAGCTTCTCTCCATATAGGCCAGTGACCAGTATACAACCTGATAAAAAGTACACTTTATACTTCAAGCAATCATTGTCAGACCACAAACATAAATATAATCACAAAGGAATGACCTTCCTCTTATGTGGTTAATGGGTATTTAAAAACCATATATCCCTCATAGAATTCATCATCAATTGCATTTGAATGGATTCTTGAGATAACCGATCCATGAAAACTCTGACATATCGTACATTAGGCTACCAGGAGACAGCTTTTCAAGGCTCAGGAGAAGACCCAGATGCAGACAGTTTCAAAGTAACAAAGGTTTATTACAAAAACAGGGGGGAAGGCAAACGACAGGTCAAGCAGAGGTCAGTAATCCAGAGCAGAGTCAGAAAGGTACAGAACGGCAGGCAGGCTCAGGGTCAGTAATCCAGGGAGGTGTGACAAGGCAACTCTTTGTGTGGAGCCGGTGTAGAAGTTGGGGACGGCCTAGCTCTGGTTGGGGACAGCCTAGCTCTGGTTGGGGACAGCCTAGCTCTGGTTGGGGACAGCCTAGGTCTGGTTGGGGACAGCCTAGGTCTGGTTGGGGACAGCCTAGCTCTGGTTGGGGACAGCCTAGCTCTGGTTGGGGACAGCCTAGCTCTGGTTGGGGACAGCCTAGCTCTGGTTGGGGACAGCCTAGCTCTGGTTGGGGACAGCCTAGCTCTGGTTGGGGACAGCCTAGGTCTGGTTGGGGACAGCCTAGGTCTGGTTGGGGACAGCCTAGCTCTGGTTGGGGACAGCCTAGCTCTGGTTGGGGACAGCCTAGCTCTGGTTGGGGACAGCCTAGCTCTGGTTGGGGACAGCCTAGCTCTATTTGGGGACAGCCTAGCTCTGGTTGGGGACAGCCTAGCTCTGGTTGGGGACAGCCTAGCTCTGGTTGGGGACAGCCTAGCTCTGGTTGGGGACAGCCTAGCTCTGGTTGGGGACAGCCTAGCTCTGGTTGGGGACAGCCTAGCTCTGCCTAGTTGCATCAGATCGGGAAGAGGTGAATCGGCAGACTTCGGAGACTCTCGGGGGAACTCGGGTAGCCTCGGGTCCTCTCGGCCACGGAGACATCGGGGGCTTCCGGGATGCCTCAAAGGAAAGGTGGAATCGTTGGGCGGGAAAGTGGAATAGGACCTCCTCTCCTTCCTACGTTTGCGTAGCTGCCCATCAATCCGGATGGTCAAGACAGTGAGCAAGTCGAGATCCATTGGTATTTCCCGGGCCACTAGCTTGTCGTTCACTTCCTCCCATAATCCGTGCAGGAACGTGTCGAACAACGATTCCAGGTTCCAGGCACTCTCAGCTGCCAACATGCGGAAATCCACCGCATATTCTGCCACACTGTGGGAGTCTTGCCGAAGCTGGAGTAATTTCCAGCAGCCTCTCTCCAATACAATGGAGAATCAAATACCTTCTTCACCTCCACCACAAACTCCTCCAGACTGAAGCATACGGCCGACTGTTGTTCCCAAACGGCTGTAGCTCAGGCGAGAGCCCTCCCGGACATCAGCATGATGAGGTACGTTATCTTCTAGAGGTCCGAGGGGAAGGAGGAGGGCTGCAGCTCAATGATGAGAGAACACTCTCATGTTCCCGACTCTCTAGTGAAGCATTCCAGGGGAGGTAAGTGGTGTTCTCGGAAACCCAGGAGGCCTGGGAGGCTACACTGCTAACAGCCGGTTAACTGAGGGGCTGGGAGGTTACTGTTTTGGTAGGCTGCCTGACAGACAACCTGCGGAATTGCTCCAGCAATGTGTTCAATGCGCAGTCATGGCGTTCGGACAAGGTCTGGAACCCTTCCATAAGACCATGAAGCAATGCCTTGTGCCATCCAATGGTGGCTCCTTGGGAGGAGACGGCGTTGTTGGAGCTGGTCCAAGTCTGCTGGGTCCGTCATGGCCAGTTCATACTGTCGAGGCTCAGGAGAAGACCCAGATGCACAGAGTTTCAAAGTTACAAAAGTGTATGACAAAAACAGGTGGCAGGCAAACAACAGGTCAATGGTAGGGAGATGTCAGTAATCCAGAGCAGAGTCCAAAAGGTACAGAACGGCAGACAGGAAAGGCTCAGGGCCAGGACAGGAAAGGCTCAGGGCAAGGGCAGGAAAGGCTCAGGGCCAGGGCAGGAAAGGCTCAGGGCCAGGGCAGGCAGAATGGTCAAAACCAGGATAACTAGAAAACAGGAACTAGAGAAAAGACAGGAGCAAGAGAAAACCACTGGTAGGCTTGACGAAACAAAACGAACTGGCAACAGACAAACAGAGAACACAGGTATAAATACACTGGGATAATGGGGAAGATGGGCAACACCTGGAGGGGGTGGAGACAAACACAACGACAGGTGAAACAGATCAGGGTGAGACACAGCTAGGGGCTGGTGTTGGATTCATACATAACATACAGTAGGCTATCAGGAGACAGCTAGATGATGGTGTTGGACTCATCTGATTTATTCCACATTGAAGCATACACCATTAATTTCCCCCCTTACAGTTCACAGATCAGGTAAGCAACCACACCAACTCACTTTCATGTTACTGACTAGCTATCTCAGATGATATATGTAAAATCCATACCACGTAGGAGCTCTCTCTACTGAACTTAAAAGACCTTCAAAAGAATATGCCTTTCTTTCTCTCTCTCTCCCACTCATCCTCTGTTGTTGTTACTGCAATATTCTCTCTAGGATACGATTATATAATTCCACATCATAAACAGGCATCATTATTCCTGCCTTCAATTCCTTGAAAAGAATGCTACATTTGTATGTTTATGTTTGTGTAAGCTAAAGGAGTCTCCAGTACAAGATGCTGAAATCCTTTGGTTGCATATCCTAGACTTCTGGCTGGTTGAATCTGATCCAATCGTGGATGCGGCGTGAAATATGGGCTGTCAGAACTACAGATGGTAGAGATTATTATGGGCCATATCTTATACCTGTAATTGATTCCTTATCAGGCTCTTATCAATATACACTAAGATGCCATTTGAACTTCTCCCTCCCTCCCTCCCTCCCTCCCTCCCTCCCTCCCTCCCTCCCTCCCTCCCTCCCTCCCTCCCTCCCTCCCTGATCTCTTCTCTCAACTGCAAACATGTGGCTTCTCTCTCTCTCTCTCTCTCTAAGCCCTGGACACGCTTTGCAGGGCATCATGGTTAATATTAAAGTTAGCTGATTTGCATGTGGTAGAGCCTCAGAAGACCCGCCTGCACACTCCTCACCCTGTTCAGCCTCACTCAGCCCTTTGAACAGATAAAAACCCCAGAGGAATCATGGGAAACATTTTTACCAGTGGAAGTGATTTCAGAGTTGAGTTGCTGGAAAGAATGAGGCTAGAATGAGCAGCGCAGTCTATCAATCTAGCCTACACTCTCTCGCTCTCCCCTTCGCATAGACTACCTCTACTCTCTTCTGCTGCTCTCTCACTTACTCTAGTTTAGAGTGACATTTACACTCAATAGGTGACATTTTAACTCTGCCAAACTGCACAGATCTTTTCGAACACCAGGAATGTAGTTGGCTTTGTGAGTATGTTGTGTTTTCCTTAGCAATGTCTTGAATTCTGGAGCATGAAGTTCTGTGACACCACTGTTCATCATTAATTAACTTTAACACTCCACACTCATAACTCCCTGAACATAAACAAGTTAAAGGAACACACAATGGTTATTGTAACATTCAAGTTGATTTTCCATTTGTAATACATACCTGTACATGGGATAACTGTTCACAAGGCCTCAGTTTAAGTAGATCTCTCCACTCTGGTACATGGTATTCATCCTTCATCTTAGCCAATGAGATGTCATACCTGTATTGTCACACTGCATTCATCTCTCTCTCTATCTCTTTCTCTCTCTCACTCTCACTCTCTCTGATGCTCACTCTCACTCTCTGTCTCTCTCTTTCTCAAAAGGCAGAAAGATGAAAGACATGCAGCATGAATTCTGGCTCCAGACTTTAGAAATGGCTCAGACTTCTGACTGATGAATAAATAAACACACTCCTCTGTTTCCTCCCTTTTCTCTAGGACTCTTTCTCTCACCCCTTCCCCCTCTCCCTCTCCCTCTCCCTCTCCTTCTCCTTCTCCCTCTCTCACCCCTTCTCCTTCTCCTTCTCCCCTTCTACTTCTCCCTCTCCTTCTCCCTCTCTCTCCCCTTCTCCTTCTCCTTCTCCCTCTCCTCCTTCTCCTTCTTCTCCATCTCCCTCTCCCTCTCTCACCACTTCTCCTTCTCCTTCTCACCCCTTCTCCTTCTCCCTCCCTCCCTTCTACTTCTCCTTCTCCCTCCCTTCTACTTCTCCTTCTCCCTCTCCTTCTCCATCTCCCTTTCCCACCCCTTCTCCCTCTCCCTCTCTCACCCCTTCGCCCTCTCCCTCTTCCTCTTCCTCTCCCACCCCTTCTCCTTCTTCCTCTTACTTCTGAGGCTTTATGATGCAAACCTTTCTCTCTCTCAGGGAAACAGATTACGTAGTGAATAGAGAAAGAGTGAAGTGTTTGTATTCATTATAAGAAAAAATAACAGATCCTTATGTAAGTGGTACCTTGATGATATATGTCAATTCAGAGATAGCATTATTCCTGTTCTAGAACAACTCAATAATAATTGTATCCCTTGTCAATGTTTCGTATGTTGGGATAAACCATTCCTGCCCAAACACACACAGAAACACACAGACAGACACAGAAACAGAGACAGACACACTCAAAATATACTGTATGCTTAGCACCTTACAATGGTGACTGGATTTTTTTTTAAAGCACTGTTCTCCCCTAGTGCCTTCCATATATTCATGAAAGATGTTTAAATGAGCCTGATGAAAAGAGGGGGATTTTCCTGTATTGAAAGTGGTAGTTAAATAAAGAAATCATGCTGAGTCAGTGGGAACAAAAGTAGGCATATGGTTCTTTTTTCAGAGAAAGCTATTTCAGCAAAGTCATTATTTGCTTAATTAAAAAACCCTCCAAGCCAAGGTGAGCACAGAACAGATGTGAAGATGAGAGGAGCAGAGGAGGAGAGGAGTGAGGGATGACTGATGGATAGAGCAGGATATAGAAAGACAAAGTGGAGGATCCAACATGTGTTCATCAGATTACACTGGAATATAAGAACACTGTTAGGTTTTTACATGGTAATACCCAGACCAAGGGTATTACAGAATGTCAAAGTCAGACTGAGTTTTTAATGAGAGTATGGAAACCCAGGAAGTTGTTTGAAATAGGTTTTAACTTGTGCAATGTAATGAAAAAGTATTGTATTATACATAGTTTGGATGGGGGGGGGGGGTTCTGATGAGCGTTGATCCAGGATGATTCAATTATGTATTTATTTAGGTCCCATGTAGCTCAGTTGGTAGAGCATGGCACTTGCAATGCCAGGATTGTGGGATTGATCCCCACAGGGGAATAGTACCAAGAAGTATGAAAATGTCGCACTCTCCACTTTAAATTGCTCTGGATAAGAGTGTCGGCTGAGTAACTAAAATGTCATTTAAGCAGCTTATAGCTCCACTGTGTCAGGAACCATTACCAACATCAGTGAATGATGAAACCATCCTACAGTCAGGACAGATCTGTGCTGGGATATGGGCCCCAGTGATGGTTTGGTTCAGCTTTGAGGCGACAGGAGATATTGGAAGAGAATGGAACATTTATTCATTCAGGATCATGATATAATACATCACAGATACCCAGAGGATGGAAAGGCGTTTGCCATGGTTGTGGGTTGGGACTTGTGGCAGTACAGCAGCTTTGGTCAGTATAGGAATATGGCTGCTCCTGTGTGCTCCTGACAAGAGCACATTTGATAAGCGCAGTGCAGCTCAACAATCCCAATTCAAATCTGGTGTGTTCCCTTGTTCTTCATGATGCTCTCTGCGCTTTCCGTTCGCTCCCAACAGACCCTTGCAGTGGTGTAAAGTATTAAGTAAAACTATCACAGTGCAGGTGCATTTTTTCCCTGACAACCAAAAGTACTCGTTACATTTGAGACTTGATTACACACAGGTGGATTGTATTTATCATCATTAGTCATTTTTAAAATTATTTATACTTTTACTTTTGGTCAACATTCCATTTACTTTTGGATCTTTTACTCAACTGGTACAGTGCCTTGCGAAAGTATTCCAGGCTTCAAACATAAAGATATAAAACTGTATTTTTTTGTGAAGAATCAACAACAAGTGGGACACAATCATGAAGTGGAACGACATTTATTGGATATTTCAAACTTTTTTAACAAATCAAAAACTGAAAAATTGGGCGTGCAGATCGTCACTGAACTTCATGAAGAACAAGGAACACACCAGGCAGGTCTACTGTTGTGAAGAAGTTTAAAGCCGGATTTGGATACAAAAAGATTTCCCAAGAGTGCAAGCGATAATATTGAAATGGAAGGAGTATCAGTTTGCAGCCAAGAGGCCCATGATCACTCTGGATGAACTGCAGCTGCACTGAAAGCAAAACGTTATGTTTGGCGTAAAAGCAAAGGGGCTGAATAATTTTGCACACCCAATTTTTCCGTTTTTGATTTGTTAAAAAAGTTTGAAATATCCAATAAATGTCGTTCCACTTCATGATTGTGTCCCACTTGTTGTTGATTCTTCACAAAAAAATACAGTTTTATATCTTTATGTTTGAAGCCTGAAATGTGGCAAAAGGTCGCAAAGTTCAAGGGGGCCGAATACTTTCGCAAGGCACTGTACTTTACTGGGGGACTTTTACGTTTAGTCATTTTATATTAAGGTATCTTTACTTTTACTCAAGTATGACAACTTAGTACTTTTTCCACCACTGTTCTAAGCCTTATGGGAAGACCAGTCTAGCATTATGATGGCTTGGCCCCCACTTCAGTAATTAGTGTGCTCACTGAATAAAATGGTACAGTCAACGAGTTGTGAAGTGGGATTATGCATTGATGTGTGAGAGAACATAACCTAAGCACTGAACTATTATTAGCTTCTATTATTAGGTTGTATATTATAAAGGTAATTGTTGAGTTACCAAATACCTTCCTACAAAATCTAATTCACATCTTACTATAACAGCTGTCTACTCTCCTCTCCTCTCCTCTGGAATTGTTCTACTGTTATGTTCCCATGATGAGTGTTGTGTCTCATGTGTATTGGACCAGAACGTCAGCCTGAGTGTTAGCAGTGATTGCTGTGTTCAGAGAGGAACACAAGTCCTGATCACTCATTAATGGGAACAATAAACAAAGTTTGGATTCTCTCCATTCACTGTCACTCTCCTGTTCTCTCCATTCACTGTCACTCTCCTCTCCTCTCCATTCACTGTCACTCTCCTCTCCTCTCCATTCACTGTCTCCTCTCCATTCACTGTCACTCTCCTCTCCTCTCCATTCACTGTCACTGTCCTGTTCTCTCCATTCACTGTCACTCTCCTGTTCTCTCCATTCACTGTCATTCTCCTCTCCTCTCCATTCACTGTCACTCTCCTCTCCTCTCCATTCACTGTCACTCTCCTCTCCTCTCCATTCACTGTCACTCTCCTCTCCTCTCCTCTCCATTCACTGTCACTCTCCTCTCCTCTCCATTCACTGTCACTCTCCTCTCCTCTCCATTCACTGTCACTCTCCTCTCCTCTCCATTCACTGTCACTCTCCTCTCCATTCACTGTCACTCTCCTCTCCTCTCCATTCACTGTCATTCTCCTCTCCTCTCCATTCACTGTCATTCTCCTCTCCTCTCCATTCACTGTCACTCTCCTCTCCATTCACGGTCATGGAAATTCAGCCATATTGGCCAGGGAGAAATCCAAACCAGTCTAATCTGAATGAATGACAGTAGAGGGAAATAAAAGCAGGGAAATAAAAGCAGGGAAATTAATTAAGGCATGTGATATATCAGAAATTGTCTAATAGAATTATTGTAATACACAAGTATTGTCATAAATACTGTTCATATGGGTTTTATACAATCATTTTTTATAAATAACCTATAAACTATATGTAAACAGACCATAAATGTCACATTTTTGTTTTTTTTGGAAAGCTGTGAGTGCTATTGCATAATATCTTATCACAGCACTGGCAAACCATGGTTGACCAACTCCCTGACCACAAGGGCAAAATGTATCCACCGTATGAAGGTTTCTGTCCGTTCTCTTATTCAAATTCCTAATTCTATTGTCTCACGACTCATACATCAGGCCAACTCCTAGTTCCCACGTCTGCATCCTTGCCGAAGGCTGCAATCAGAACAGTGCTCCGGGCGTTTAGCGCCATGGCTAACACCATTCCTCTTTTGTCCCCTGGTGCCTCCAGCCCACAGACTGATTGTAGACACCTTGGGAGAGGAGAAGAGAGGAGGAAAAGGTCAAAGAAAGATTTAGAACTTTGCTCTTTCTTTCCCAGACTCCCCTGTTACTACTAGGCTATAGCTGTGAGTACAAAAGACATTCAGGCTCATGGAGGAAAACGGAAGACCAGTAACAAAGGATAACTAGTATACTAGAAATTCTGAATTGACATTTTCAGAAGTTTTTTTGCCCAGCTAAATAAATTGTGCTGTCATTTGTAAATAGCAGTTGCCCTCTATGCCTCTTGCCATTCTTCCCTGGAGACGACGAATAGGTTGATAGTTTGTTCCCAATAGCAAAGCCATGCCAATTTAGAGCAGTGAATGAAAGATAGGATAACAGAGATAACAACGTGAAGAACTCTCGTCCCACGGCACTTCACTCATCTACCTGTTAATGGAAATACACACACACACACACACACACACACACACACACACACACACACACTGCTAAAACACACACGCACACGCACACACACACACACACACACCATGAGTCTGTCTCTCCCTGTAAATAACATACATCTAACATCCACACCAAACAAACACCTGTAGCTCATATTTATCCCGAGTCAGATGCTTTTAGCATCACTGTGTGTATTGTGACATTGCAAAATTATACCTGACCATGTTAAATATTTGATCAAAGTTGTGCTGGCTGGCTGGCTGTCTTGAGTTTGATATAGTAACTCCAAGCCAATGGCTTGATAAAAGACTCCGATGGCAGCTCTCCTGCTGTATGTCAACTGAAGAGCTGTCATTTGCTTTTATTGGCCGTGTCCATTTTCCATTCATTTTAAATAAGGCTTTATTCACTTTGGGGCTGCTTTGGGAAGTGTGTTTTATGTTGTCTCCACCTCTCTCCCATTCAGACACACGGCCTGGCCTGAGAACCTATTGCTCATGTTAACAGCCGACTGCAGACACTTATTTCCTAAACTAGTTTCAGGAGTACTTCTACATTAGATGCAGTGCACTTGTTCCAGATATTGAAGAGACATTGTTCCCCAAAACATTTATCAGGACTGGTAATCAATAAAGAGAGTCCACTAGTGAGGGCAGAGACCTCTAGAGTATTGAATGCAGGGGGAAAGGTGTCTGCCCTGCAGGTTCTTACACCTGCAACATTCACTCAGACAAAACTGGAGGTTCTGGGCAACAACATTCACTCACAGTATAACTAGAGGTTCTGGGCCACAACATTCACTCACACAATAACTAGAGGTACTCGGCCACAACATTCCCTCAGACTATAACTAGAGGTACTGGGCCACAACATTCCCTCAGACTATAACTAGAGGTACTGGGCAACAACAGTCACTCAGACTATGACTAGAGGTACTGGGCAACAACATTCACTCAGACTATAACTAGAGGTTCTGGGCCACAACATTCCCTCAGACTATAACTAGAGGTACTGGGCCACAACATTCCCTCAGACTATAACTAGAGGTACTGGGCAACAACAGTCACTCAGACTATAACTAGAGGTACTGGGCAACAACATTCACTCAGACTATAACTAGAGGTACTGGGCCACAACATACACTCACAGTATAACTAGAGGTACTGGGCCACAACATTCACTCACACTATAGCTGGAGGTACTGGGCCACAGAATGCATTCACACTATAGCTGGATGTACTGGGCTTCACTTCTTTAGTTTTTTGTACAATTTAGCAGATTTTTTTGTCATTTGAGTTCAATGCAGTAGCTCCTTCTTCTCATAGACAACCTGATGAATGGGTTTGGGAACTGTAGAAGAAACTAACTACTACCAGGTATACTTCCTTCCAGTTTCTCAGATTTAAGAAATGTGTGTGAGCATTTGTGTGCGTTTGTCTGTGTGTCTCTGTGTGTGTGTGTGTGTGTGTGTGTGTGAACTGAAGCAGTGGCTATTGGCATGCTGGCATTCCCCTGCAGAGTTCTTAGTGTTCTTTGTGTCTGTCAAAAGAGTAATGTCAGGGTGACTAACACAATGAAGTCAATCAGAGAATAGATGCATCCATGTGTGAATGATATTTCAATGCATTGTATTCGCTCTCTCTCTCAATTCAATTATATTTCTTGGCATGGGAAACATGTTTATTTTTCCAAAGAGAGTAAAATAGATAACAAACAAAAGTGATAAACAATCAGAAATAAACAGTGAACATTACACTCACAAAAAAGAATAGAGGCATTTCAAATGTTATATTATGGCTATGTACAGTTTTGTAACAATATGCAAATAAATAGTTGAAGTATGAAAGGGAAAATAAACAGATACATTAGCATAAATATGGGTTGTATTTACAATGGTGTTTGTTCTTCACTGGTTGACCTTTTCTTGTGGCAACAGGTCACACATATTGCTGCTGTGATGGCACACTGTGGTATTTCACCCAGTAGATATGTGGGTTTAACTAAATTTGATTTTGTTTTCTAATTATTTGTGGTTCTGTGTAATCTGAGGGAAATATGTGTCTTTAATATGGTCATACATTGGGCAGGAGGTTAGGAAGTGCAGCTCAGTTTCCACCTCATTTTGTGGGGAGTGTGCATATAGCCTGTCTTCTCTTGAGAGCCAGGTCTGCCTACGGGGATCTCTCTCAATGGCAAGGCTATGCTCACTGAGTCTATATGGTCAAAGCTTTCACAGTGGTCTGGTATTCTGCCACTGTGTACTCTCTTTTTAGGGCCAAATAGAATTCCACTTTGCTTTGAATTTTGGTTAGTTCTTTCCATTGTGTCAAGTAATTATATTTTGCTTGCCTGGGGCTCTGTGGGGTCTGTTTGTGTTTGGGAACAGAGCCCCAGGACCAGCTTGCTTAGGGGACTCTTCTCTAGGTTCATGTCTCTTTAGGTGATTGTAGAATTGAACAGCTCTTTTATGGTTTTTAATCATTAGCAGGATTCGTCCTAATTCTGCTCTGCATTCGATATTTGGTGTTTTACGTTCTACATGGGGGATATTTTTGCAGAATTCTGCATGCAGTCTCAAAGTGGTGTTTGTCCCATTTTGTGAATTCCTGGTTGGTGAGCGGACCACAGACCTCACAACCATAAAGGGCAATGGGTTCTATAACTGATTCAAGTTTTTTTTATCCAGATCCTAATTGGTATGTTGAATTTTAGGATCCTTTCATTTTGTACTTGTATTTATTATGTATCCCCATTAGTTCCTGCCAAGGCAGCGGCTACTCTTCCTGGGGTGCAGCTACATAAGACAGTTACATACAGTTTAAAATACTACATGACATTGCATGTCATAGCACCTAACCAAACACATTCCGTGTGTTCCCTCAGGCCACCACTACACCACCACACATTTACAATACTACACACGTGTGTCTTGTCATGTGTACGTGTGCTTCTGTGGCTGTGTGTGTCTCTTCACAGTCCCCGCTGTTCCATAAGGTGTACTTTATCTGTTTTATTTATCTGATTCTACTGCTTGTATCAGTTACCTGATGTGGAATAGAGTTCCATGTAGACGTTGCTCTATGTAGTACTGTGTGCCTCACATAGTCTGTTCTTCACTTGGGGATTGTGATAAGACCTCTGGTGGCATATCTTGTGGGGTATGAATGGTATGAACTACTGGCTGTGTGCTAGTAGTTTAAACAGACACATCGGTGCTTTCAGCATGTCAACACTTCTTGCAAAAACAAGTAATGATGAAGTCAATCTCTCCTCCACTTAGAGCCATGAGAGATTTACATGCATATTAGTAATGTTAGCTCTCCGTGTACATTTAAGGGCCAGCCATGCTGCCCTGAACTTAGCCAAATGTAATTGTCTGAGGTCCCTCTTTGTGACACCTGACCACACAACTGAGCAGTATTCCAGGTGAGACAGAATTAGAGCCTGTAGGACCTGCCTTGTTGATACAGTGGTTCTTCCTGTTAAAGTTGCGTAATGCTGCTGCAGAACTCTATGGCACGTTATTTAATTGTCAGCCATTGTTGCCATTGTTGGCATCTTTGAGAAGCATTTGACGTTTTGTAATATTGGCTGTACTAGATAATTTAAAGTCTTTTTTTGTAAGAACATAGTATATGGGATTTATTTAAAATGTGTCTTAATTCATTTAATTCATATTATGGTGTTTCTATTCCAAGAAAAAACGAAACCCTCAGTGTTTCCGTTAAGAAAATCTGGCACTGTAAAACGTGACCGTTTCCACACCCTAATTGTAATCTAACCAATACCCAAACAGAGATTCAGTGAAAATAAAAAATCTCATTGATTTATCAAGACCAGTCCCCATGCTTGTCTCAGAGCAGTGCGAAACGGTGCTGAAATAGTTGACCACACCCGGGTGGCTATTGCTTCAAATCCTATCATAACATTTGGATGACAGCGGGCCAGAACATCATACGTATATAATATTAGCACAATTAATTGGCCTACACTACAAATGTAACATGTTTAACACATATGATTAGTACATAATACATTCAGTGACAATAAGATAATGCTTTTGATCTGATTACACTCATAATAGCACTTTGTCTCTATTCAATTTTAGTCTATTTCTTTGTGCGTTGATTTGTTGGGAAAAATAGTCACCTACTGTAGGCTACACTACTTTTTGTAACATAAACATTTGTTGAGAACAATTTGCTTGATAGCTAGAGAAAATGTCACTCTCCCAAAACTATCAAGAAGCAAGGGGGAGAATGAAAATCGAAGTTTCAGAGAAAAATGTCCTGAAAGATATGTGTTCATCTCTCCATCTTTTCCCAATGCCAAGCCAGTGTGTCTTATTTGCAATGAAAATGTTGCTGTTTGCAAATAATTAAATCTTAGACAAACTATGAATCTAAGCACAGAACTTTCAGCGGCCTCCCATCCCATACAGAGGCCCGACGCAGAAACACTGAATTGTTTAACTGCAAGCTGATGTCTTTTTGCAGACATAATCTGTAACTTAAACGGGTTAAATCTGCAGTTACAACAAAAAGGCAAAACAGTCTTGGACAAGGTAGAGAAATTTGAGTCCTTTACTAGGAAACTTGAGTTGTTCAATTTACATCTGTCATCTGGAAGGCTACTGCATTCCAGCACACTGAAGAAACGACAGGCACAGGGACCAGGCCGCAGCATTGTCACAGAGGTGATGGAAGATTTCATCAAGCATCTGAGGGACTTCTCCACCAGATTTGAAGACTACCTTATGCCCAAGGATATCATTGCGTTTGTCCGTGATCCTCTCACAGTCCGCCCGGGTGGAGGGTTCTCCTCCCTCGCTAAGAAAACGATACCCTCGCTGGATGAGGTTTTTTAAATTGAAATATAACCTTTATTTACCAACATGCCTCCAGCTGTCCACCACTACTGTAAACAAAAACATTGAATATCTAAGGTGCTTTTATATAATTATAAAGCAGGGTTAATAATAACAATATTACTTTTCCCACTTGTTAAAGGTTCCAATTGATACAGTTTTTTATGAATTAGTATATTTGAGTTCAAGCACAATATTCGTTGTATTATTTGTTCTGTCTTTTCTGGTAGATTAAACTGAAATCGCAACCAACGTTCTATGTCTTGTTTAAAAAATAACCATAGTATTAAAATAAACGACAGTGAGCTAGTGCCATAGAATTTTTTTTAATTTTTTTTATTTCACCTTTATTTAACCAGGGAGGCTAGTTGAGAACAAGTTCTCATTTGCAACTGCGACCTGGCCAAGATAAGGCATAGCAGTGTGAACAGACAACACAGAGTTACACATGGAGTAAACAATTAACAAGTCAATAACACAGTAGAAAAAAGGGGAGTCTATATACATTGTGTGCAAAAGGCATGAGATGGTAGGCGAATAATTACAATTATGCAGATTAACACTGGGGTGATAAATGATCAGATGGTTATGTACAGGTAGAGCTATTGGTGTGCAAAAGAGCAAGCTGTCTTGATGAAAACGATGTCCATTTTGTCTGTTCTCTTTGGACGTAATGTCATTTTGCTTTAGATAAACAGCACGTTTTTGAATGGTAACTGTGTTAAGGGTGGAGCTTGGGGCGTGCTGAATAATACTGGAAAGGTGTGACTTTCAGGTTACAATAGGCCATAAGTATACAGCAGATCGCTGATTGTCCTCACTTTAGTTATGCTGTAATAATAGCACCATGACCAGGATCTCTATTCATTTAAGTGAGCAGATTAGGGCTTTCAGGAGGAACGGAAAATCTACTGGAGACATTTCAAAAATACTGGGAGACTTGGGGATTTTGGTCACGGACAGTGCTATTCACAAACACTATCATCAGATGCCTGTGTTACGCCGAACTCGAAAGCCCAGGAAAATGAACAGGTACAATGGCTACAATACTGTAAAGTAGGCCTAATAATGCTACAAATAATGCTTAAATAAATCGACTGCTGGTCTTTACTGTCTGCTGCACATTTGTCATTGTATTCCATTTCCAACAAGACTATTCAAGCGATCAACTCACTAATGGATGAAGATGAACGCTCGGCAAAGGCAATCTGTAACCTGTTGGCATCATGGCACAACATCTACATCGCTCTAATCACAGTCAAAAGACAGTTGAAGAAACTTGCATGGATTTATGGAAAGGCTCGGTAAGACATTTTCTATAGTATATATACTTTAAGAATATTAACTATGTGTGTTTTCTTGTTTTGTACTGTTCTGTAGTTTCGACCCAATGATTCATCTGACAAACAAAGAACTTTGCGTCCTGCAGGCCCAGGCATAGATCAAAGCTGGCGAGACATTCTATGACGCCATCTTCACAGACGAATCAACCGTGGCCCTTGAGCAATTTGCTCAAAATTGCTACAGAAAAAAAGGAAGAAGATCAAGCAAGCTGAGTCCCAAGCATCCCCTCAAACTCCATGTGTGGGGGGCAATTTCTCGCCAGGGACCAGGCCCATATTTGATTTTTGATGGTATGTTTAGCTATTTACAAAGCAAAAGGTACATCAAATATTGTAGCCCACACCTCATGGACTGCTATGTGTTTCACAATAGTTCACGGTTGCCTCCTTTTTCAGGTATCATGGCTCGAGACTTCTTTGAGGAAGAAATCATCAAGAGATATGCTGCCCCTATGTCAGAGAGGTGCTTCTGGGACCACATTGTTTCTTTCATCAATACATGTTTTAGTCTCCTGAATTAAACCCGACCAAACTTGTTTGGAATCAACTAAAAACATTAAATCTGTAGCTCTGCCAACGCCTACAAGCAAAAAATAACTGGTGAAGGCGAAGACGTTTTGACTTGAGAAATTGACGATACAACAATGCAACAAATACATTGATCATCACAACAAGGTTGTAGAGTGGTTGTAGAGCTGGGTGGAAGTGCAACTAAAATGTAGTTTAAATAAGCATCTGCATTTGAATGTCTTTTTTTTCTCATAATTGTATTAATGGTGGAATAAAGATGTTTATGAAGAACTGTTAGGGCCAAATGGGGGGACTTTCACACCTACAGCAGCCGGGCAATGAAGAGTTTTGTGTCAATTCATAAACCATGTGCCATGGAATCTCTTCCCAACTATTTTGCAGTCTATATGGCTCTCCGACACATTGCGGTTGCATGAGGTCTTGAGTTTGAAACGTAATACTTTAGAGTACTTAAGCATAAAATACATTGCAAATTCTGGGAGTTTCACACCTCCAGTAGCCGGGCTATGAATAGTCTATTGTCCTGCTAATAGGAAACACTGTTTTCATGATGGGCTACACCTGCTACAGCACTACAGTACTAGAGTACACTTGTGAAAACCTGTTTTCAAAATGCCTCCAGCTGTACATCACTACTGTTAATAAAAATACAGCTTCTTGTTTACATTCTTTATTGTAATCACCATGTCACAAATACTTTGTATCTACCTTTACAATGACTTTTAGAGTTTGGGATTTGCAAATGTACGCTGTGAGAATATCTAATAATAACATAATATATAATAATAATAATATAATAATTGCTTTGTAAATAAGGATGCATTATGAAAGGAATATGACATGTGCAAGAGACGGTGGGAAAAATGTTCCTTTTAGAGACTATAATGCTGTACATGGCGTCCAGGTCATTTTAGTTTCTCTTAGAATAAAAAGCTTATTATAACAACATTTTAGTAAGTAACATGCTATAGTCCAGTTACAACTTGTTCTGATCAAGTAGAAACAAAAAAAATAAGTGTCTTTTTTCATTGTTTATTTAGTGGCACAACAAATATGAATTCATATTTACAAAACAATTTACCAAACAAAACACATTACAAAATTGCAACATTTTTAAAAATGTAACCTTTATTTAACTAGGCAAGTCAGTTAAGAACAAATTCTTATTTACAATGGCGGCCTACCCCGGCAAAACCAAGATGACGCTGGGCCAATTGTGCGCCGCCCTATGGGACTCCCAATCACGGCTGGATGCGATACAGCCTGGATTCGAACCAGGGACTGTATTGATGCCTCTTGCACTGAGACTAAGCTACACAATGAAAAAAAATGGAAAATAAATAACTAATGAAATGTTAATTATATAAAGCAGCCCGTGTCGGCCCGAGCCCGATCATCGTCAAGAGATATGCTGGTGTCACGACTTCCGCCAAAGTCGGTCCCTCTCCTTGTTCGGGCAGTGTTTAACTTGACATTAGGTTTATGCAGTTTTACTAAGCGATACATAAAAAAAAGCCACGTTTGACACGATTACCTAGACATACAGACTAGCTCCATAGACAGACGTGTGCTATATGGCAGACCAATCCAAACTCACCTCTCGGCATGTCAGACACTCATTATCTCAGCCAATCATGGCTAGCGGCAAGGTTGCCTCTTTTTTCTGTGGCTAAACCAACTAGGCTCCTAATTTAACAATTTGATTCATATTTACAGATGGAATACAAGTTTGTTATTAAGGCACATGAAAGTTCACATGCTCCAGAAGGCATTTCTGCCAAAAACACATTTTGATCAAAAAAATATTTTTGACTTTCAAACTGCTCCCCTGTAAGTCGTGACTTGTGACATATGCCTGGTTTCAAGAAACGGGTCACAAATTACCTCAAAGTCCCGCTGGATGATCTCAATCGCAACCACTTTAGTGTTGTTAAAAATGGCAGAAAGGGTACTTTATTATGGACAGACTTCTCCTCATTTTAGCTACTGTTGTATCATTATGTTTTGATCATGACAGTTTACAATCCGGAGTTATAACCCAAGCAGTTTTGTCACCTCAATTTTCTACATTTCTACATTATTTATTACAACATTTAGTTGAGGTTTATGGTTTAGTGAATGATTTGTCCCAAATACAATGTTTGTAGTTCTGTATTTTATTTTTAGGACTAACTTATTCCTTGCCACCCATTCTGAAACTAACTGCCTCTCTTTCTTAAGGGCTCTCGAGTGTCGCAGTGGTCTAAGCCACTGCATCTCAGTGCTTGAAGCGTCACTACAGACACCCTGGTTTGATTCCAGGCTGTATCACAACCGGCCATGATTGGCGGTGCGTGTCATCTGGTTTTGGCCGGTGTAGGCCGTCATTGTAAATACGAATTTGTTCTTAACTTCTTGCCCTTCTTGCCTAGTTAAATAAAAAAAATTAAGTGTTGCAGTGATTTCACTCGCTGTAGCATTTGATGTGTATAGTGTTGAGCAATCCGCACACATAGCCACCCTAGCTTTAGGCAAGGCCAGTGGCATGTCATTAGTAAAAATGTAAAAAGGTAAGGGGCCTAGACAGCTGCCCTGGATAATTCCTGATCTTACCTGGTATATGTTGGAGAGGCTTCCATTAAAGAATACCCTCTGTGTTCTGTTAGACAGGTAACTCTTTATCCACAATATAGCAGGGAGTGTAAAGCCATAACACATACATTTTCCCATCAGCAGACTATGATCGATAATGTCAAAAGCCACATTGAAGTCTAACAAAACAGCTCTCACAATCTTTTATCATCAATTTCTCTCAGCCAATCATCAGTCATTTGTGTAAGTGCTGTTCTTGTTGAATGTCCTTCCCAATGAGCGTGTTGAAATTCTGTTTGTCAATTTGTTTACAGTAAAATAGCATTGTATCTGGTCAAACACAGTTTTTTCCCAGAGTGTACTAAGGGTTGGTAACAGGTTGATTGGTTGTCTTTTTGAGCCAGCAAAGGGGGCTTTACTATTTTTGAGTAGTGGACTTATTTTTTCTTCCCTCCAGGCCTCAGGGCACACACTTTCTAGCAGGCTTAGATTGAAGATATGGCAAATAGCAGTGGCTATATCGTCCGCTATTATCCTGAGTAATTATCCATCCAAGTCAGGCCCTGGTGGCTTGTCATTGTTGATAGACAATAATTTTTAACTTCTTCCTCGCTCACTTTACAGAATTCAAAATTACAATGCTTGTCTTTCTTAATTTGATCAGTAATACTTGGATGTGTAGTGTCAGCATTTGTTGCTGACATGTCATGCCTAAATTTGCTAATCTTGCCAATGAAAAAATTATGAAATGAGCCAACTGATTCAATGAATGGTGGAGCTGAGACTGCCTTTTTGCCCAAAATGTAATTTATGGTTCTCCAATGCTTTTTAATATCATTCTATATGTCATTTAACTTTGTTTCATAGTGTAGTTTCTTCTTCTTTTTATTCAGTTTAGTCACTAGGGCTCCCGAGTGGTGCAGCGGTCTAAAGCACTGCTTCTCAGTGCTAAAGGTGTCACCACAGACCCTGTTTCGATTCTAGGCTGTATCACAACCGGATGTGATTGGGAGTCCCATAGGGTGGTGCACAATTGGCCCTGCATTGTCTGGGTTACGGTTTGGCCGGGGTACACCATCATTGCAAATAAGAATTTGCCTAGCTAAATAAAGATGTAAAAAAATATAATTCTCAATTTGCAGTATGTTTGCCAATCGGCTGTGCAGCCAGACTTATTTGCCATTCCTTTTGCCTCATCCCTCTCAACCATGTCATTTTTGAATTTCTCATCAATCCACAGGGATTTAACCGTTTTTACAGTCATTTTCTTAATGGGTGCATGGTTATTAGTAACTGGGATAAGCAATTTCATAAATGTGTCAAGTGCAGCGTCTGGTTGCTCCTTATCACACATCACACACCACAGACCAACATAGGAGTGTCACACCCTGACCATAGTTTACTTTGTATGTTTCTATGTTTTGGTTGTTCAGGGTGTGATCTGAGTGGGCATTCTATGTTACATGTCTAGTTTGTCCAGTTCTATGTTCGGCCTGATATGGTTCTCAATCAGAGGCAGGTGTTCGTCATTGTCTCTGATTGGGAACCATATTTAGGTAGCCTGGGTTTCACTGTGTGTTTGTGGGTGATTGTTCCTGTCTATGTGTTTTCACCAGATAGGGCTGTTTAGGTTTTCATTACGTTCTTTATTTTGATTCGTGTTTTACGTTTGTTTATTAAAACATGGATCGCAATCGACACGCTGCATTTTGGTCCGACTCTCCTTCTCATATAGAAAACCGTTACAGAATCACCCACCACCAACGGACCAAGCAGCGTGTCAACAGGCAGCAACAGCAGCGAAAAGAGGAGATACATAGTAAGGATTTCTGGACATGGGAGGAAATCCTCGACGGGAGAGGACCCTGGGCTAAACCAGGGGAGTGTAGCCGCACCAAGGTGCAGCAGGAGAAGGAACAGAGGCAGCAGCAGCAGGAGCAGCTGCAGTGGGAGAGGCTGCACCACCTGGAGAAATGGACATGGGAGGAGGAATTGGACGGTAAAGGACCCTGGGCTCAGCCTGGTGAATATCGCCGCCCCAAGGAAGAACTGGAGGCGGCGAAAGCTGAGAGGCGCAGTTATGAGGAGGCAGCACGACGTAGCGGATGGAAGCCTGAGAGGCAGCCCCAAAAATTTCTTGGGCTAACAGGGAGTATGGCTACGCCAGGTAGGAGACCTGGGCAGACTCCCTGTGCTTACCGGGGGGCTAGAGAGACCGGACAGGCACCGTGTTATGCAGTGGTGCGCACGGTGTCTCCAGTGCGTCGCCGCACTGGCAGGGCGACCGTGAGCATTCAACCAGGTAAGGTTGGGCAGGCTCGGTGCTCAAGAGCTCCAGTGCGCCTGCACGGTCCGGTTTTTCCAGTACCACCTCCACACCCCAGCCCTCCGGTAGCAGCTCCCCGCACCAGGCTTCCTGTGCGTGTC
Organism: Oncorhynchus clarkii lewisi; assembly: GCF_045791955.1. Lineage (NCBI taxonomy): Eukaryota > Metazoa > Chordata > Actinopteri > Salmoniformes > Salmonidae > Oncorhynchus > Oncorhynchus clarkii. Next base: position 64,082,858 of record NC_092162.1, read on the forward strand.
CTTGGCCCAGTACCACCAGTGCCAGCACCACGCATCAGGCCTACAGTGCGCCTCGCGTGTCCAGCGCTGTCGGAGCCCTCCTCCTCTCCAGCGCTGTCGGAGTCTCCCGCCTGTTTAGCGCTGTCAGAGCTTTCCGCCTCTACAGCGCTGCCGGAGTCTCCCGCCTGTTCAGAACTGCCAGTCTGCAAGGAGCTGCCAGTCTGCATGGAGCTGCCAGTCTGCATGGAGCTGCCAGTCTGCATGGAGCTGCCAGTCTGCATGGAGCTGCCAGTCAGCATAGAGCTGCCAGTCTGCAAGGAGCTGCCAGTCTGCATAAACCTGCCAGTCTGCAAGGAGCTGCCAGTCTGCAAGGAGCTGCCAGTCTGCATAGAGCTGCCAGTCTGCAAGGAGCTGCCAGTCTGCATAAACCTGCCAGTCTGCAAGGAGCTGCCAGTCTGCAAGGAGCCGCCAGAGCTGCCAGTCTGCAGGATGCCGCCAAAGCTGCCAGTCTGCAAGGAGCCGCCAGAGCTGCCAGTCTGCAAGGAGCCGCCAGAGCTGCCAGTTAGCATGGAGCAGCCAGAGCCGCCAGTCAGCATGGAGCAGCCAGGGCCGCCAGTCAGCATGGAGCAGCCAGGGCCGCCAGTCAGCATGGAGCAGCCAGGGCCGCCAGTCAGCATGGAGCAGCCAGGCAGCATGGAGCAGCCAGAGCAGCCAGTCAGCATGGAGCAGCCAGTCAGCATGGAGCAGCCAGAGCAGCCAGTCAGCATGGAGCAGCCAGAGCTGCCAGTCAGCATGGAGCAGCCAGTCAGCATGGAGCAGCCAGAGCTGCCAGTCAGCATGGAGCAGCCAGTCAGCATGGAGCAGCCAGAGCTGCCAGTCAGCATGGAGCAGCCAGTCAGCATGGAGCAGCCAGAGCTGCCAGTCGACCAGACTCTTCCAGATCTGCCAGTCGACCAGACTCTTCCAGATCTGCCAGTCGACCAGACTCTTCCAGATCTGCCAGTCGACCAGACTCTTCCAGATCTGCCAGTCGACCAGACTCTTCCAGATCTGCCAGTCGACCAGACTCTTCCAGATCTGCCAGTCGACCAGACTCTTCCAGATCTGCCAGTCAGCCAGACTCTGCCAGATCTGCCAGTCAGCCAGACTCTGCCAGATCTGCCAGTCAGCCAGGATCTGCCAGATCTGCCAGTCAGCCAGGATCTGCCAGATCTGCCAGTCAGCCAGGATCTGCCAGATCTGCCAGTCAGCCAGGATCTGCCAGATCTGCCAGTCAGCCAGGATCTGCCAGATCTGCCAGTCAGCCAGGATCTGCCAGATCTGCCAGTCAGCCAGGATCTGCCGGAACCGCCAGCCAGCCAGGATCTGCCGGATCCAACTACCTGCCTGAGCTTCCTCTCAGTACTGAGCTTCCTCTCAGTGCTGAGCTTCCTCTCAGTGCTGAGCTTCCTCTCAGTGCTGAGCTACCCATCAGTTCCGAGCTACCTCTGTCCCGAGCTGTCCTTCTGTTCCGAGCTGCCCCTCTGTCCCGAGCTGTCATTTAGGAGGGTAACCTATCTAGGGACGCTAAGGAGGTGGACTAAGACTATTATGGAGTGGGGTCCACGTCCAGCGCCAGAGCCGCCACCGCGGACAGATGCCCACCCAGACCCTCCCCTATAGGTTCAGGTTTTGCAGGAGTCACTACAAAACTTATTGTATGACCCCTTATACACTATATTAGACCCATCCTTTGGGAACTTTGGTTTAGTATTAGTAAAGATGTGATCAATACATGTTGATGATTTCATTCCTGTGCTGTTTGTAACTACCCTGGTGGGTTGGCTGATAACCTGAACCAGATTGCAGGCACTAGTTACAGTTTGAACCTTTCTCTTGAGTGGGCAGCCTTATGAAAGCCGGTCAATATTTAAGTACCCCAGAAAATATACCTCTCTGTTGATATCACATACATTATCAAGCATTTCACACACGTTATCCAGATACTGACTGTTAGCACTTGGTGGTCTACAGCAACTTCCCACCAGAATGGGCTTGAGGTGAGGCAGATGACATTGACCTTGTTTGTTAAGCAACATATGTTAACTTATGCAATTTTTTTTGCACCTTTCTGGGATAGTTGATTATTTTCATTGCTTTAGTTGGAAGCTTAGCAGAAGTAGACATGCTCATGTTATTTATGTTAGTGCAGGGTGAGCTGCACAGAGGCATTCAGGGCATTAAGGGGGCATTTGTTGGTGTCAAGCAGTGACCCAATCAGTTCTTTACAACTAATATTCAGCTGTTCTGAGCTGCCCTGCAAACTGTCATTAAATCCAACATGAACTTTGACAGACTCAATTTCCTGATGCAGGTTTAAAATGTTTGGGAGCAGCTTATTGATGTCCTGATGCAGGTTTATAATGTTTGGGAGCAGCTTATTGATGTCCTGATGCAGGTTTATAATGTTTGGGAGCAGCTTATTGATGTCCTGATGCAGGTTTATAATGTTTGGGAGCAGCTTATTGATGTCCTGATGCAGGTTTATAATGTTTGGGAGCAGCTTATTGATGTCCTGATGCAGGTTTATAATGTTTGGGAGCAGCTTATTGATGTCCTGATGCAGGTTTATAATGTTTGGGAGCAGGTTATTGATGTCCTGATGCAGGTTTAAAATGTTTGGGAGCAGGTTATTGATGTCCTGATGCAGGTTTATATTGTTTGGGAGCAGGTTATTGATGTCCTGTACTCGGGCTCCTGGATAGCACAACATTTTTAATACAGAGACTGAGACATTACTCACCATTGAACTGCCCAATACAACGGCTGAAGAAGGGAATTAAGAAATCCACCCCTTCCTAACCCTCACACAATTGGTTGAACCTTTCACGGGCCAACAAGAAGCAGGATAGCCTACGCCCGCTGCTTCCGAAGAATCGGTCCAGACCTCCAACAGCAGGCAGTGCCCCATCAGATACAGAGAGAGGGAAAGGAGAACTACCATCACAGGCAATCCCACCGATGAAGGTACAGCTAGATCAGGCACCAGTGCAGCCAAGCTATTCCTTATGTCAATATGCGCTGGAACCTCTTGCAGTCACTCCCATCCACTAAGCAGCATGCAACTGCCTTTGGTTTCCACGACTGTGACGTGACATGGGACCAGCGCTGTTTGGAACACTCTTCTTGTTGTTCTTCGTCTACTTCACTACAGGATGGAGGAGTAGAAGCAGCAAGTGTGACAAGTGTGACCAGAATCTGTGCTGCCTGTGACTGGAACGAATTGCAAAAATCGCTGAAGTTGGAGACTTTTATCTCCCTCACCAACTTCAAACATCTGCTATCTGAGCAGCTAACCGATCGCTGCAGCTGTACATAGTCTATTGGTAAATAGCCCACCCATTTTCACCTACCTCATCCCCATACTGTTTTTATTTATTTATTTTTCTGCTCTTTTGCACACCAATATCTCTACCTGTACATAACCATCTGATCATTTATCACTCCAGTGTTAATCTGCATAATTGTAATTATTTGCCTACCTTCTCATGCCTTTTGCACACAATGTATATATAGACTCCCCTTTTTTCTACTGTGTTATTGACTTGTTAATTGTTTACTCCATGTGTAACTCTGTGTTGTCTGTTCACACTGCTATGCCTTATCTTGGCCAGGTCGCAGTTGCAAATGAGAACTTGTTCTCAACTAGCCTACCTGGTTAAATAAAGGTGAAATAAAAAAAATACAAAATAAAAGTTACAGGTAGAACAGGCCATTCGGCCCTTCTTGCCTTGCCTTTCAGATTGTTCACAGCCTTGTGGAAGTTACTTGTGGTGCTGATGTTTAGGCCGAGGTAGGTATAGGTTTTTTATGGGCTCTAGGGCCACTGTGTCTAGATGGAATTGGTATTTGTGCTCCTGGCAACTGGACCTTTTTTGGAACACTATTATTTATGTCTTTCCCGAGATTTACTGTCAGGGCCCAGGTCTGACAGAATCTGTGCAGAAGTTCTAGGTGCTGCTGTAGGTTTGGGACAGAAGCACAACATCACAGGGAGAATTGCATTAATAATACACCCTTCAACCTGTGTGTGTCTGTGTTTGAGAGAGGGGGAGAGAACGAGTGCACATGTGTACAGAATAATACACCCCTCATACCCCTCATGTGTGTGTGTGTGTGTGTGTGTGTGTTTGTGTTTGTGTGTGTGTTCATCTTCAGGGAATCCTCCTTCATGAATAAGTCACACTACAGTCCTGGAAACTGGACCTTTTCTGGAACACCATTTTTTTTACTGAGATTTACTGTCAGGGCCCAGGCCTGACAAAATCTGTGGAGAAGATCTCGGTGCTGCTGTAGGCCCTCCTTGGTTGGGGGACAGAAGCACCAGATCATCTGTGTACAGCAGACATTTGACTACAGATAGGGTAAGGCTGGGTGCTGCAGACTGTTCTAGTGTCCCCGCCAATTCGGAAGCACACACACACACACACACACACACACCAACATGTTAAACAACATAGAATGGTCAATTGATGGACTGGCTATGGAAGTGTGCGAGGGGCAAATGTAGACTTTTTGAGCTGTATTGATTTATTGTGATACTAGATGCTATCAGTCCTGGGCCAATATCAGTCTGGTTGTTATCAGTCAGTGTGAACCACTGAACACAACTACTTAGAATGCTGGAGCATGTTCCAGACCCTCCTTATGAATATTCATCAACGTGCTATGATCCCCCTGGGCCAATCAGAGGGGCTATTTTAAGCCAGCGTGTTTGGCAGGAGGCCGGTCGACACAAAACCGCTCTGTATCTCTATCTCGCTGTTTTATCATCCGAGTGCAAATGGTTTCAGGACACACAGCGTTCAGAATTAGATATCTCCATCAGGCTTTGGCAGGAGCTGAATGGAATTTGTTCACGTCAGGCAGTACGTGGTCAATATACAGGAGGATATAGGGTACTGTCATTTTGTGTGTGGTTGTGACGTGAAGTCATGCATTGTTATAAAGCAGTACATTGGATAGTCATCAGCCACGGTCCAGGAGAGCCGGCTTTTGTGGAGGTAGTACAGTTCATTTCTGCAGTACAGCCGCTATTAGTGCACATAATATTCAGTCCATGATAGTGCAATAGAGCAGACTAACCACTGTACGATACAGGACAGAGGAGACACACATCCCAGTGGGCACACGCTGGTTGAATCAACGTTCATTTCAATGAAATTAAACCAACGTGCAGCAGACATGGTTTCAATGAAACCAATGTGGAATAGACATTGAATTGACCTCTGTGCCCAGTGGCATTCAGATTATATCTTCAGCAGCCATCTTGAATATTGAAACATATTTCACATTTTCTCAGTTTGCAAACATGTCTGTGAGATGTATTTGATTTATTTCCCTACTCTGTCCGAGTGTTGTATCCACTGACAACAGGAACGGTGTAATAAAGGTTAGTGAGAGGGATCAACTCCATTTCACCTTTTCTGTAGTGACATGGCTGAAGTTAAATGAGAACACACACATTTTATTAGGAAGCTTTTTGTGTTCCTGTATGTATAGGCAATGTAGGCTGGTACACACAAGCATGCAAATGCACACAGAGGCACTTTACAGAATAGGTGAAACAACAATACAGATACGTAGAAGCCTCATTCAAGGACACACACCTGAGATGGCGATAGTAGCTCAGGGCTGACTGACTGACTGACTGACTGACTGGTTGACTGGCTGACTAGCTGGCTGGCTGGCTGACTGGCGGAGTGACTGACTGACTAGCTAGCTGACTGGCTGATTGACTGGCTGGCTGGCTGACTGACTAGCTGACTAGCTGGCTGGCTGGCTGGCTGGCTGGCTGACTGGCTGAGTGACTGACTGACCGCTGACTAGCTGGCTGACTAGCTGGCTGGCTGACTGTGCTTTGTATACTTACAGAGTGTATGTGAAGATAAGAAATGGGACTTACAGGGAGTAATGCATTAATAATATACCCCTCAACCTGTGTGTGTGAGTATGTATGTGTGTGTGTGCACCCCAGTGTGTCTGTGTTTGAGGGGGAGAGAGAGCGAGTGCGCATGTGTACGTAATAATACACCCCTCATACCGCTCACGTGTGTGTGTGTGTGTTCATCTTCAGGGAATCCTCCCTCATGAATAAGTCAGTCTACACTTGTCTCCAATATTTCAATCAAGGCAGCAGTGCCAACACAATCTGGGTCAGCAAGTCCTCCAAAACTGGGCCCTCTGCCAAGGATGGATGACATGTGGCCGGTCACTCTGCTACAGACCACCGTCGGCCATCAGGGGAGGACACCTCACAGCAGGGTTGGGGTCAATTCCGGTATCAACAGCCTAGATTCACTGAATGTACTGCGCTAAATTGGATTGACTATGGGACTAGCTTATTATCATCATTGTTATCAAATGGGAGGTCCACTGACACAAAACAAAGCAGAGTTTAGACATATGCTGCCAGTTAGCTATAGGGGTTAAGGGGGTCGTGAAGTGCATTAGGGTGAATAAATAAAAGGATTGTGGGTTAGGGGTAGGGTTAGGGTTAGGGTTAGGGTAGGGGTGTGGCGGTCGGGGTGTGGCGGTCATGAAATTTTGTCAGCAAGTGATTGTCAAAAAAATAACTGCCTCACAGTAATTGACCATTAATTAACATAAACACATTTGGAATATCCTGGCTTCCACACATAGCCTACAAGCCTAGTAATAAAATATAGCCCACACCTTCACAATAAATCCATTATATATTTTGGACAGGTCTAAAGAAACATGATATGAAAAAAAAATGTAGTCTGTTCTGTTTCAGAAGCATAGCGTACTCTGTGTTGTCCTCATGTTAGACCCTCAGTACATTTTATTGTTCCGGGATTCTTCCAATGGCATTGAGGAGTATACTGCCTCAGTCACTGCTTCATCAATAACTGCATCGAAGATGTTGTCCCAACAGTGAGCGTACGTACATGTCCCAACCAGAAGCCATGGATTACAGGGAACATCCACACCAAGCTAAAAAGCTAGAGCTGTTGCTTTAATGCTCGCTTCAAGACAAGCTACACTGAAGCATGCATGAGAGCAGAGAGTTGTTCCGGACGACTGTGTGATCATGCTCTCCATAGCCGATGTGAGCAAGACCTTTAAACAGGTCAACATTCACAAGGCCTCAGGGCCAGACGGATTACCAGGACGTTTACTCAGAGCATGTGCGGACAAACTGGCAAGTGTCTTCACTGACATTTGTAACATGTCCCTGACCGAGTCTGTAATACCTACATGTTTCAAGCAGACCACCATAGTCCCTATGCCCAAGGAAGCAAAGGCAACCAGCCTAAATGATTACCGCCCTGTGGCACTACACGTCGGTAGCCATGAAGTGCTTTGAAAGGCTGGTCATGGCTCACATCAACACCATCATCCCGGAAACCCTAGACCCACTCCATTTCATATACCGCCCCAACAGATCCACAGATGTGCAATCTCAATTGCAATCCACACTGCCCTTTCCCACCTGGAAAAAAGGAACACCTATGTGTGAATGGTGTTCATTGACTACAGCTCAGCGTTCAACACCATAGTGCCCACGAAGCTCATCACCCTTTGCAAATGGATCCTGGACTTCCTGACGGGCCCCCGCTAGGTGGTAAGGGTAGGCAACAACACATCTGCCACTCTGATCCTCAACACGGGGGACCCTCAGGGTTGCATGCTTAGTCCCCTCCTATACTCCCTGTTCACCCACGACTGCGTGGCCAAGCACGACTCCAACACCATCATTACGTGGTTTTGTAGGCCTAATCACCGACAACAATGAGACAGCCTATAGGGAGGCCAGATACCTAGCAGTGTGTTGCCAGGGCAACAACCTCTCCCTCAACGTGAGCAAGACAAAGGAGCTGATCATGGACTACAGGAAAATGAGGGCCGAAAACGCCCCCATTCACATTGAAGAGGCTGTAGTGGAGCGGGTTGAATGTTTCAAGTTGAACGTTGAATGTTTCATGTTGCGCAACATGAGCTCATGGGCTCTCATGAAGTATTTGATACGATTTCGATAACATTTGCATTGATGTCAGAGTGATTAGAGGGACAATAGAGTACTGAGTACAAGGCAGTTAGCAAGTTTGACAATCAGCAGCATCAGAGCTTGGAGAAGCCTAATTATGATGACTAAACGATCATGTGGAATTTGACTGCCATCATGACTCGTGACCGCTGGTGTGGAGGTAATACGGTCACTGCAACAGCCCTAGTTAGGGGTTTATAGGAGAATTAATAGACATATTGAGAATTAGGGAAGAATAATACAGGCTATCACAGTTTGTTTGGAGCACCCAACTTGCCTATGTGCCTGTTGTTTGACAGCTTGTAATTGCATGTTGCGTGGAACGCTCTCCTATTCTGCCTCCTGCCTTATCACTTTGAGCACGTTGCTGAGTAGCGCTCGGCTATCAACACTGTGCTGGCCCGCTGTGTTCCCCAGTGGGGCTGAGTGTGTGTGTGGGTGTGTGTGTGTGGGTAGGTCTTTGTAATTATGTGTGTGTGTGTGTGTGTGTGTGTGTGTGCAGGATTACCCTGTAAGAAGAGGTGATACAACCATGCTTCACTGTTCACAACACACAGAGTAAGGAAACACTCCACTTTATCATCACAGGAGATAACTAATCCCAAGAGAGCATCTGCACTCTCTCTCAATTCAATTTCAATTTAGGTTTTTCTGGCATGGGAACATGTTTACATTGCCAAAGCAAGTGAAATAGATAATAAACAAAAGTGAAATAAACAATAAAAACTGGACAGTAAACATTATACTTTCAAAAGTTCCAAAATAATAAAGACATTTCAAATGTCATATTATGTATATGTACAGTGTTGTACTCATGTGCAAATAGTTAAAGTACAAAAGGGAAAATAAATCAACATAAATATAGGTTGTATTTACAATGGTGTTTGTTCTTCACTGTTTGTCCTTTTCTTGTGGCAACGGGTCACATATATTGCTGCTGTGATGGCACACTGAGGTATTTCACCCAGTAGATATGGGAGTTTATCAAAATTTGATTTGTTTTCAATTTTTTTGTTGGTCTGTGTAATCTGAGGGAAATGTGTCTCTAATATGGTCATACATTTGGCAGGAGGTTAGGAAATTAGGAAATGTTAGGAGGTTAGAAAATGTGCTCTAGGGCAACGGTGTCTAGATGGAATTTGTATTCGCGGTCATGGCAACTGGACCTTTTTTGGAACACCATTATTTATGTCTTACTGAGATTTACTGTCAGGGCCCAGATCTGACAGAATCTGTGCAGAAGATCTAGGTGCTGCTGTAGGCCCTCCTTGAGTGGGGACAGAAGCACCAGATCATCAGCAAACAGTCGATCTTCGACTTCAGATTCTAGTAGGGTGAGGCTGCGTGTTGCAGACTGTTGTAGTGTCTTTGCCAATTCCCTGTCTCACCCCACGATCCTGTGGAAAGAAATGTGTGTGTTTTTTGCCAATTTTAACCGCATGCTAGTTATTTGTGTACATGGATTTTATAATGTTGTATGTTTTTCCCCCAACACCATTTTCCATCAATTTGTATTGTCGACCCTCATGCCAAATTGAGTCAAAAGCTTTTTTTAAAATCAACAACGCAGGAGAAGACTTTGCCTTTGTTTTGGTTAGTTTGTTTGTCAATTAGGGTGTGCAAGGGCAATACATGGTCTGTCATATGGTAATTTGGTAAAAAAGACAATTTGACATTTACTCAGTACATTGTTTTCACTGAGGAATTGTACTAGTCTGCTATTAATGATAATGCAGAGGATTTTCCCAAGGTTGCTGTTGACGCATATCCCACGGTGATACAATCGTCGGCAAATTAATTCGCATGGAGATTCCTGCAAAAAGTGTCATCTCACTGTCCCCTAACCTCTCTCTGAGAAGAGTTCTCTCTCTCTCTCTCTCTCTAATTAGAGTGACTAGAGGTAAGGGGTCATTAGACTGTCTAAAGGGTAAGGGACTAGGGGTCATTAGAGGGTAGGGGGCATCTGTTTCTGTTCCTGAAGTGCAGGTTAAGTCTCCTCAGTGTGTTGACCTTTAACCTTGACAGCACTTCACACAGGAGGACAAGTAGCAGGAAGGAAAACACTACATTACACTTAGAGGCCTCAATGAACTCTGAATGCTTTCATTAGAATCAATTTCCACTGGATTTATGTATCAAACAGTTGAGTATGGTGTCTGGTGTGGTGTATCATTACTCATTACTCATTGTGTATTTATTCCTCATATTATTATTTATTATTATTTAATTATTTCTTAATCATTTCTTTCTCTCTGCATTGTTGGGAAGGGCATAACAAGTAAGTAAACGTTTCACTGTTAGAAGCATGTGACCCCACATTTATTTTATTTTTTAAATTATGATGTCATTTCTATTTCTCCCTCCAGAGGAGGTCCTATGACTAAACCATTCACTAAACATGTTGAATACACCATGAGGCTGTGGCAGAGCCAGACTGCTCTAATTGCCCTGATGTAATGTTCATGGTGGTGGGATTGATGAGGTACTCATCTATTAATGTAGCATGATTCATCTCTCTCGGAGCGGAGAGACGTATGATGAGACTCATCCATTTGTCATGGTTGTCTGAGACACAAAACTAAAGCTGGTTGTATTTCATCCAGTGAAGCTGTCCTGTTCATATATCTTTATTTTTCATTTCACCATTTGTCGTATTAGTATAGTTAGTAGTCCTAAGAGGTAGTAATATCATCTCTGGGAAGTATACCTGCAGAAGTCAGACTGTTTTTGTACGTAGGTTTAAATATTTACCTCATTCTATATTAGAATGTACTTTACGTATTTTGTAGGTTTTCATTTAAACATCGCTCAATGAAATATACATTTTGTGCAAAGTTTCACGATGAATTTGCTGTGCATTTTGTTAGAAAGGTGGAACATGGTTTTCCCTTTATCAAAACGCTGAAATTGCGGGAAACTCTTAACTATTTTTTGGGGAAAAGCTTAGAGAAAAAGTTTCTAATTTAGACAGAGGCTAACAGTGCCTCAGAGACCATGGAGCAATATTAGCCCGGGGGCTAAAACGTTCCTCTGCTTGGTGGGTAATACACTTACTTGACCCCACTGACTTTCAGCTGAATCCTCGGGGGAATAAGGTCCCAAAAACAGCAAGGACAAGAGAGGGAAAATGAAACACATAGTCTGGATGGATATAGTAATATGCTAAACCCTTGCTGGTTAAGGATGAGGGCTAAGTTATGAGAACAGAAGTCAGTAAGGTTTCGTAGTTTAGTAGTTCAGTAGTTCAGTAGTTTTTATTTCTCCTCTTTGAATGACTTATTCACAGTCTCTTAGGAAGTCAGTACCAGCTACTATTTAACAATGTTTCCTATCTGAACCAGTACCTCTTATACTCCACACAAAGATTTGAATAGCGGTAATAAGCTATATGTGAAGTGTTGGCTTTGGGAGAGATTTCGAGGGAGTGCTGTTTAAGTCTGAGAGTGTCTCCCTAATCCTCTGCCAGCCCCATGATGCTGCCGCGTTGCTTGTTCCTCTGCCCTCCTGTGACACGCAGAGACAGAGGCTGTCACACTTTACTAAACTTCTTTATTGGCTCTCTGTCCCAGAGACACACAGGGGCTTTACACGCTGACTCAGCCACTGGATTCATTTACTCACGGTGTCTTAGGCCACGCCAGAGACATTACCCTATATGCCAAGGATCATCAACTCGATTCAGAAGCAGGTGGATTTTTCTTGAGCGGATGGTCAGGTGGCCATAACATAATTACAAATAATTTGTAGACTGCAAATTGATCGCAAGAAGCCCGAACAGATATAATATTTGACTAAAACATAATCATTTCAAACCATGCTTACATTTGTATATGATCACATACAGTATCTCTCTATTATGTGTAGGAATAATTAAAACTTCTTGGAGCTGATTTGCTGGTTTTTTTATAGTCTTTTATGCCCAACAAAAAAACACACAAAAATAGATTTTTTTTCTCAGAAAACTTAGGGGGCCAAATAAAATCCCCTACCTGTGACTCACCAGTTGGGGAACCCTGCTCTATGCCCTCTGTACCCTCACTAAATCATCCTCTGGCATGAGGCTGGTAGGGACTATGAGCTCTTTTACCAATCAGTTTGAGCATATGTGCAAGTAATTACATTATAGTTTGTTGTACAGATTGATGAAATGGTATCAGAGTATCATATCATATTGGCTGTGTCAAGGTGGTCTGAATCTGAATGGTACAGAACAGATGGGAGTGCACTTGTAATCCAAGTGTTGCCGGTTTAGGCCCCACTCCTGGCTATTTCCATTCTTCTCCACAGTGATTTGTATACATGCTGCATGATCAGTCTTTTCATCCACAGTTAAATGTCACAACTTATTCTGTCCCTGTACCCTGTCCCTGGAGGAGCACTCACTGCACTGTAGGAAATCAATTATCTCAAGCATGGCGGCCTGTTCTGTATCATCGCATGATTGACACATTCTATAGACCACCCCAGAACATCGACTAAAAACCTCTACACGTCACACATACAGACATAGATATTTTGTCTGAACCAACAAAAAAAAAAACAGAATAACAACAATTTGACCATTTTTTACTGCGTTCAGATTTTCTGGTGGGGAAAAAAATCATGCCAGCAGAAAGATATAAATAAGCAACTCGATAGCACCTGACACATCTCAGCTGTATCCATTTGTTGAGCTAAAGACTGCTCATTTAGTTTACACAACAACACGCCACACAATCAATAACCCAAGCCTCGAATTATTCCCCATCAGTTCACACTGTCAGACAGGCCAAAATGACTCTGCTAAAGAGGTCGAGAGAGAGAGAGAGAGAGGGGGGGGGGGGAAAGCTCCAGCAGATGGGTAGGGGGACTGCATCACTTCCTGCGGGAACAGACAGGGAGCATACTTCCTCTGGCTCACAGCATGCGATTAGACAAAGGCCTCGTACTGTAACATGAACTCTCACACACGGAATGAAAGCGCTGCAGCAACACTCTTTAAACCTGTTCTCCTGTCTTTCTCAGCTAACTCTCAAGCCAGTAGACTCATTTTCCCAGAGTCCTGTAACATGTCGGAGGGAACACCATACACCTAGCGACTTGGTCAGCGTGCTGTAACATGTTTGAACTAGGACCACAATGGAAATACAGTACATTTTTTACTTTTTGTGTTATTCTGGACACATTTCTAAATGCATTGTATCAACATTTGTGGTTGTATTGGGTTTTTGAATAGTCAAATAAAATCAATCAATCAAAGAATACTACAGTGTGAAGTATAGTATTCTATATTATACTACTAAATTCTATAGTAAGCAATACAATGTAGAGGTTGGAAACTTCAGAGGAAATCCCGGCATGAGCTCCCCAAGTACAACACGTTCAAATCAAAACAGCATCGACAAAGCTAGCAGTTAAGCTAGATGCAGTCCAATTGATCAAAACGTTCTAAAGTAAGTACTACATGATCCAGGAACACTAGTGTGTAGCACAGCATTCTGTACTTTATACTACAACATTCTATAGTAAGCACTACATGATCCAGGAATACTAGTGTGTAGTATAGTATTCGGTACTTCATACTACAACGTTCTACAGTAAGCACTACACAATCGAGGGATACTACAGTGTGCAGTATAGTATTTGGTACTTCATACTACAACGTTCTACAGTAAGCACTACACGATCGAGGGGGATACTACAGTGTGTAGTATAGTATTCTACAGTATACTACAAAATGTTATAGTAAGCACTACACGATCGAGGGAAACTACAGTGTGTAGAATGAATGGAGTCTGACACCTTGAACATAAGGTTTATCTGGTGCTTTCTCTTCAATACAGTTTTCATTTGGCTCCCTCTCATTCAACTGACTAGGCTATCCCTAACAACAGCAAGTTACAATGTTACCCTTTGTTTACACTCTCTCGCTGGAGTCCTGTCGCCATGACTATGACAGGCTAGCTTGACTGGCGCTAACGTTAGCCGACATTAGCTATGTTAACTGACGTTTATAAATTATTTAAACTATCAAAATGTCTTTAAAAAATAACATTATACTCCGCTTAACTTGCTGTTTCACATCCTATGCTTTATAACTCGCTCACCGTGAGTATAAGGTTTTAAATGACTATTTATCTGCTGCTTCTCTCATTCAACTGACTCACTGAATAGGCATGCTAGCATGAGAGCCACTGTGGAGTGAGAGAGCGTGAAGCAACCACTAGAGTAAGCGGCTCCCTTGGACCGAAACAACCACAACACCCTTTGACTATAAATAAATGATAACAAAATGCCAAAGATTAGGCTACCATATCTCACATTCTCCTAATCTCCCACGTTTTTGGTTGGCGACACAGGGAGCCCAAACTGTACTATTAATACAGAAAGTACTAACCCTGGGGCCTCCCGGGTGGCGCAGTGGTCTAAGGCCACCAGAGACTCTGGGTTCCAGCCCAGTCTCTGTCGCAGCCGGCCACAACCGGGAGGCCCATGGGGCGGCGTACAATTGGCCTAGTGTCGTCCGGGTTAGGGAGGGTTTGGCTGGCAGGGATATCCTTGTCTCATCGCACACTAGCGACTCCTGTGGCGGGCCCGGGGCAGTGCACGCTGACCAAGTCGCTAGGTGTACGGTGTTCCCTCCGACACATTGGTGCGGCTGGCTTCCGGATTGGATGCGCGCTGTGTTAAGAAGCAGTGCGGCTTGGTTGGGTTGTGTTGTGTTTCGGAGGACGCGTGGCTCTCGACCTTCGCCTCTCCCGAGTCCGTGTGGGAGTTGTAGTGATGAGACAAGACAGTAACTACTACCAATTGGATACCACAAAAAAGGGGGTAAAATAAAAAGAAGGTACTACCCATTTGTGTGTCCGCCAAAACACTACAGTGAATACTATAGTATATAAATATAGTAATACAACAGTATTTAGAGCATAGTCATTTTTCATGTGGGAATATCCAACATTACTCACCTATGGGTTTTGTAACTTGTGGCAATAGTGATGTCCAACTTTGGTCTGCTACACCATTCATAATACTAAATGGTAGATTTTTGCACTTCTTGCTGGTTATCAATATTGCAGTGGTCTGAGTAGGATTGAGCTATACTGTAGCAGTAGTTAGATTTCGGTTGGTTACTGCAGGTTACCTTTGCACAGATTGAGCAAGACATCTGTAGTCTAATAATACACCATCTCCCATGCATATTTCATGTGTTTTTACAGTGATTTCTCAATTCTGCTTTAGTGAGTCATTTAGTCATATATTTGGATGTCACCTCATACCTTTGTGAATCAGGTTCCATTTCCTTCCAAAATTACTGCTCATGTTTAATGCACCACTGATATCTACATTCTAATTAGACCGGAGAGACAAACATCAGTCCAGAGCCATCACCATACCTGGGAACGGACAACATTCCACTGGGCACAGACAATTCATTGTCTTTTCTACATTGTTTCAATGTAATTTCATTGAAATGACGTGGAAACCGTATTGATACAACCACTGTATGGCCAGTGGGGTATCTGTACATGTACTATTGCTCCCATAGGACATTGAATAAGGTAATGATGAATTGAATACTTTTGCTATGAGGTTACTGTTTCAAGCCTGAATCAGACAACATGTAACACCACACAACCACTCATGGATTATAAACCACTTGACAGGCGGTACACTCTGAGGAATAATGCTCACAGTAAAGATACACACAACGCAATCTGTTCTAGTGGGTCCAAACATGACTAAGCTATATGACCAGTGGCATCCTCATGATTATAAATTTACATGAGCATATGGCCAACAGCTGGAGAGATAAACTAACACAAAACCCAGACAGACCTGTTGCATCGTAAACATGGTTTCTGTGGATATAAATCTCATCTGGAGGACACATTTATACCATGGGTCCTGGCTCTGTGACTTCTGAGGTGACACAAGCATGGCCATGTCATATTTTCACCACATGAAACAGTGTATTTCAGCCTTAGTACGGACACAACGGATTCAGCCAACTATCTTTGTTGAATCGGTTGTGTAATGTGTGATAGAGCTGGGCTGGAGTCGAGAGATGGCAAAGAATGTTTCTGTAGACTGGGAAGACACAAAATGGCTGTAACATACCGGCCCATTATTTTGACGGCATGAAGCTAAACAATAGCAAACAACGTAAAGTTGTAATGGAGCCAAAAAGAAAATTACAATATATAATCGTACAAAATACTTGAGTCCGTGGGTTCTTCATGTGTGAGTGGATGTGTTGAGATCTTAATGTAAACGGATGTCATGTACTGTATAGACATTACCAGTCAACATTTGACACACCTACTCATTCAAGGGTTTTTCTTTATTTTTACTACTTTCAAAATTGTAGAATAATAGTGAAGACATCAAAACTATGAAATAACACATATGGAATCATGTAGTAACCAAAAAAAAGTGTTAAACAAATAAACATTTATTTTATATTTGAGATTCTTCAAAGTAGCCACCCTTTGCCTAGATAACAGCTTTGCACACTCTTGGCATTCATAGTTTTGATGTCTTGAACATTCATCGTTTTTGAACCCTTGAATGAGTAGGTGTGTACAAACTGTTGACTGGTACTGTATGTGTTCTTGAGCTGAAAGGGAAAATACTGGCTTAGTGGCTGGAACTGGATTTTCAGGTCAGTCAGTCAGTGTGGTATTAGACATAATCTTAATGTCTTTCTGTCGGTCAAGTCTACCCTCTTAGAAAAAAAGCCGTTATCTAATACCTTAAAGAGTTATTTGGTTCTCCTCATAGAACCCTTTGAAGAACCCCTTTTGGTTGCAGGTGAAAAATCTTTTGGATCCAGGTAGAAACATTTTGGATTAGGATTATATTTAGGAACACTAAAGGGTTCTACCTGGAACAAAAAGGGTTCTCCTATGGGGACAGCTGAATAACCCTTTTGGGACCCTTTTTTCTAAGAGTGTAGGTTCTAGTAGTCTACTAGTTATTTGGTAACAGGATGGGTTACATCCTCTGGCATTGCCATCTTGTTCCATCTATCATTCCTCTTAATCCTGTTCAGTTTAGGATTAGTTTTGTACGGTGTGCTGCCTCTTCTGAGATCCACGTTCAGTGTGTGAGCTCCAGAAGCTGCCTCTTCTGAGATCCACGTTCAGTGTGTGAGCTCCAGAAGTTGCATCTGAGATCCACGTTCAGTGTGTGAGCTCCAGAAGCTGCCTCTTCTGAGATCCACGTTCAGTGTGTGAGCTCCAGAAGTTGCATCTGAGATCCACGTTCAGTGTGTGAGCTCCAGAAGCTGCCTCTTCTGAGATCCACGTTCAGTGTGTGAGCTCCAGAAGCTGCCTCTTCTGAGATCCACGTTCAGTGTGTGAGCTCCAGAAGCTGCCTCTTCTGAGATCCACGTTCAGTGTGTGAGCTCCAGAAGCTGCCTCTTCTGAGATCCACGTTCAGTGTGTGAGCTCCAGAAGTTGCATCTGAGATCCACGTTCAGTGTGTGAGCTCCAGAAGCTGCCTCTTCTGAGATCCACGTTCAGTGTCGCTTTCAGTTTCTTCTTTTCATCAAACGTTGTGGTGTGTTTCCTCTTCCTACCCAACTGTAGAGGTGGGTTCTTGTTATTTTACGGTTTGTCCGCCGAGAGTGATGGATGTGAGGATTGTGTCTTTCCTGCTCCATTGAGAAAGACTAGACTATTGCTCCAACTCGTACACACCCTGTTTGCATCGGCTGTCAAGTTGTCTGTACAGAGTGATACGAGTGTGATTTGAAGCTTGGGCCATTCCTGCTCTTGTCCCTTGAGGAAGACTAGTCCACTGCTCTGACTTTGAGTTTCAAGAAAGACTCTTCTGTCAAACCGCAAGAGGGATGATTTGCAGGGTTGACCACTTCAAGGTTACCTTGTATCAGGAGCTTGACAGCTGATGATTCTCTCACGTCACTCATGCTTGTCACAGATGTCTTTACAGTTGAAAGATGTGGCTCCGTTTCCTGCATCTGGTCTATGCACTCTTGAACTCTAGGGTGCTCCTCAAGTAAAATAGAGGAGTCAAGGTTTATAATGTAGAACGTGTTAGTGGTTGTATTATGTTGCAGTGGTGTAACGTACTTAAGTATAAATACTTTAAAGTACTACTTAAGTAGTTTTTTGGGGTATCTGTACTTTACTCTTTATATTTGTGACAACTTTTACTTCACCACATTCCTAAACAAAATAATATACTTTTTACTTCATACATTTTCTGACACACAAAAGTACTTGTTACATTTTGAATGCTGAGCAGGACAGGAATATTGTCTAATTCTCACTCTTATCAAGAGAACATCTCTGGTAATCCCTACTGCCTTTGATCTGGTGGATTCACTAAACACAACATGCTTCGTTTGTAAACTATGTGTTGGAGTGTGCCCCTGGCAATTAAAAAGACAATTCAATAATCATGCCGGCTGGTTTGCTTAATATAAGGAATGTGAAATTATTGCTACTTTTATTTTTGATACTTAAGTATAATTTAGCGATTATATTTACTTTTGATACTTAAGTATATTTAAAACCAAAGGCTTTTAGACTTTTACTCAAGTAGTATTTTACTGGGTGACTTTCACTTTTACTTGAGTTATTTTCCATTAACTTTTACTCAAGCATGGCAATTGGGTACTTTTTCCACCACGGTTGTGTTTCATATGAAAATTAAAGCAAATTCATGTATGTAAAAAGTGTTAGTCACATGGGTATATCCAAAATACGATGTCGCTGCCGGCTCACCTGACAGGTATTTGCCACCCTGTGCCACCCTGTGCCACCCTGTGCCATCTGTGAGACAGATGGCACTGCAATCGCTACTCCTTCTTCGTCCTTCAAGGCACTCAGAATCAGAATCACCTTTATTCGCCAAATCCATTTGCATGTACAGGAATTTGACTCAGTGAAATGGAATTCACAATCTTGGACACCTCCTGTGTGTGTGTGTGTGTGTGTATTGAGTGTCGCAGGCAGGATAATTAGAAGCAGCATATGGAGCGAGCTGACAGCATTGTTTAGGAGGACATGGAGCTGCCTTCAGCTAGCCCGCCTTCAGCTGAAAGACTAGGGAACACAGAGGGGGAATCAACACAGGCTAATGGCCCATTACCAAGTTTAACCATACGCTGGGTACGTCAGGCCTGATGGCTGTTGTGGCTGCCGCACAAAGCCCTCCAACCCACACACACACACACACACATACGCACTGAAATACGAATGCATGCACTGACACACACACATACGCACTGAAACACGAACGCATGCACTGACACACACACACACGCACTGAAACACGAACGCATGCACTGACACACACACACGCACACCAAACACAGAGAGAGAGAGAGAGAGATGATTAACACACACTCAGTTAATCTCAGGGATCAGGGTTCAAGTCCCTGTTCAGGCAACAAAGATTCAAGCCTGGCCTCTACACAGCATCCTCTGATTAAAGGAAGTCCTTTATCTTCTTCCCCATAGTTTTAATGGAGAGGCATGGTTTAATGGAACTGTTCCATCAGACGATGCCTCTCCATCAGAATGTGTTGAATCCAGAGTCTACCATCAGCCTGTTAACACTGGCAATAACATGGCTATACTCTATCCCTCCCTCATCATTAAGTGTGTGCGTGTTCATACCCTCTCCTCTGTCTCTCTGTTCTCTCTTCTGCATCACGACTCACAGTAACAGTTCCCTTGATTATCCCTTCAGCTGCCCTCCCACACCGACCCCAGAGGACTGTGTGTAGAGGGGGCGAGACTGACCGGAGACATGGAGAGGATGAGAAAGGCTTGTAAATATGCAGGAACACACACACACACTCACACAGTCAGAGACACAAACACACAGGCATTCTGGGCACGCCAATGGAGACACACACACACAATGGGTGCGTTTTTGCGGATCACTTTTGTCAAGACGTTGACCACCTTTTAAAGTGTGTTGCATTATGGGTATAAAAATTGTCCAACTTGCCGACTGCATGACCTTAACAACAACCATGTGATCAAAGGTCATGAACTTTCGACTGCAGTCGACTGGAAATTTCTGCAGTTGCTCCTCACAAACTGCAATTTGAAATCAGAACAAAAGCTTGTGGGATACAACCTTCTGTTTTTTTTTAAGTAAAAGGCACTACATGCTCATAAACGGTTAATGTCGCCACCTATCATTGGTTGTTATCAATGCATGTTAACTGTTCTGGGTGGATGACGATTTAGATTTTAAATACATCGTTATACATCGTTATACGTTATCCTTACAATCTAATGTCATAAAACATACATGTGATCCAAATTTCTAACATAAATAAATGTATGTCTGGATGTTACTGTAATGTTGTGTCCCATGTCATAGCTCACTATTGGTATTGTCTGTAACCATACACATTTCAAAATGTGGACTTTAAACACTTTGAAATTTGCAACAACTTTGAAAATTTGAAGTTCGAGAAACACGGACGAAAGGAATGGTCTAATTCTGCAGTGAGACAGAGCTAGTTGGAAAAAATCCAGCAGCTTTGCAGTTCTTGACACAGAAACCGGACGCCTGGCACCTACTACCATACCCCGTTCAAAGGCACTTACATATTTTGTCATGCTCATTCACCCTCTGAATGGCACACATACACAATTCATGTCTCAATTGTTTCAAGGCTTAAAAATCCTTTGTTAACCAGTCTCCTCTTCTTCATCTACGTCATCTACACTAAATGAAGTGGATTTAACAGGTGACATCAATAAGGGATCATAGACTGACCAGGTGAAAACTATGTTGTTGTTCCTAATGTTTGTACACTCAGTGTATATTGTAAGCAAATAGTTTATTGTAGAGAATTTCAACACTGGCCATTTTATATGCTTAATCTGTGTCGGGAAACCGGCCCTTAATGAGCAAGTAACCCAGACACCAGTCATGAGGTCAATACCAAGTGCATTTCACTGCTTGGCATATTACTTTTCATTTTGTTTACCCAGTAACCTATGTGAACTGATGTCCATGTACAGTATAGACTAATATTTTCATATGGTTTACCCAGTATGTGAACTGATGTCCATGTATAGTCTAATATTTTTCTGTACAGTGAGTGTTTTGTGCTTCATGTGATTGAATCACATTCTGTTCTTTACATGCTTACTGACAAAAGCAACATAAAGGTTAAAAATGAAAGAAAAAGATTGCAGACTGTAGTGACTGATATGCAATAAATTACCATACAGGAAGACGCTTTGTGGACATTTATTCACATCTGTTACAATTCCATGTTGCACAGTCAAAATCAATAATGAGGAAGGTACAAGGGCATGAAGTAATGACAAGCAACAGAGCAGGTCTTATATTCTGCAAAAACACCTACAGTTTACATCGTGAGTTAACATACACTTAAGTTGGAGTCATTAAAACTATTTTTTTCAACCACTCCACAAATGTATTGTTAACAAACTATAGTTTTGGCAAGTTGGTTAGGACATTAACCTGTGCATGAATAAAATTTGATTTGATTTTACAAGTAATTTTTTCCAACAATTGTTTACAGACAGATTATTTCACTTATAATTCACTGTATCACAATTCCAGTGGGTCAGAAGTTTACATACACTAAGTTGACTGTGCCTTTAAACAGCTTGGGAAATTCCAGAAAATGATGCCATGGCTTTAGAAGTTTCTGGTTAATTGACAGCATTTGAGTCAATTGGAGGTGTACCTGTGGATGTATTTCAAGGTCTACCTTCAAACTCAGTGCCTCTTTGCTTAACATCATGGGGAAATCAAAAGAAATCAGCGAAGACCTCAGAAAATGTTTTTGTTGACCTCCACAAATCTGGTTCATCCAGCAATTTCCAAACGCCTGAAGGTACCATGTTCATTGTTACAAACAATAGTACGCAAGTATAAACACCATGGGACCACGCAGCCGTCATACCGCTCAGGAAGAAGACGCGTTCTGTCTCCTAGAGATAAACGTACTTTGGTGCGAAAAGTGCAAATCAATACCAGAACAACAGCAAAGGACTTTGTGAAGATGCTGGAGGAAACAGGTACAAAAATATCTATATCCACAGTAAAACGAGTCCTATATCGACGTAACCTGACAAGCCACTCAGCAAGGAAGAAGCCACTGCTCCAAAACCGCCATGAAAAAGTCAAACTACGGTTTGCAACTGCACATGGGGAAAAGATCATACTTTTTGGAGAAATGTCCTCTGGTCTGATGAAACAAAAATAGAACTGTTTGGCCATGATGACCATCGTTATGTTTGGAGGGAAAAGGGGGAGGCTTGCAAGCCGAAAAACACCATCCCAACCGTGAAGCACGGGGGTGGCAGCATCATGCTGTGGGGGTGCTTTGCTGCAGGAGGGACTGGTGCACTTCACAAAATAGATGGCATCATGAGGTAGGAAAATGATGTGGATATATTGAAGCAACATCTCAAGACATCAGTTAAAGCTTGGTTGCAAATAGGTCTTCCAAATGGACAATGACCCCAAGCATACTTCCAAACTTGTGGCAAAATGGCTTAAGGACAACAAAGTCAAGGTATTGGAGTGGCCATCAGAAAGTCCTGACCTCAATCCTATAGAAAATGTGTGGGCAGAACTGAAAAAACATGTGCGAGCAAGGAGGCCTACAAACCGGACTCAGTTACACCAGCTCTGTCAGGAGGAATGGGTCAAAATTCAACCAACTTAAAGCTTGTGGAAGGCTACCTGAAACGTTTGATCCAAGTTAAACAATTTAAAGGAAATGCTTCCAAATACTAATTGAGTGTATGTAATCTTATGACCCACTGGGAATGTGATGAAAGAAATAAAAGCTGAAATAAATCATTCTCTCCACTATTATTCTGACATTTCACATTCTTAAAATAAAGTGACCTAACTGACCTAAGACAGGGAATTTTTACTAGGATCAAGTGTCAGGAATTGTGAAACTGAGTTGAAATGTATTTGGCTAAGGTTTATGTAAACTTCCGACTTCAACTGTATATGTTCTATTTCAAGTAGTCTATGCACTCACTACCTGGTTATATTTTGAGACAACTGTCACAAAAATACAAAACAATTCTTGTGAATATTAGAAAGAGCTTGAGTTGGTATCTAATGTCCTTATCATCAGGATATTCAGTCCTTGGACAATGTTGATCATGTTCAGCTTGGTGTAGGAGGAGTGGAAATTCAATTGCATCCACTTCATTGGCAATAACAAAGGTGAATGCCATGTCTGCCATTGTCGCATTTCCTAGAAATAGCTAAAGTTATCCGACTTGGTGTCGGTGCATATGTATCTCTCCCGACTTTACTCGTTGACTTCCGTCTACAGTAAGCTACTTTTGGCTTACCACTGAAATGTGCTCAGTGACTCTAAACTCTGCATGCGTGCATCGCGTGTGTGTGTGTGTGTGTGTCCACATTTTGACAGAATGAGGCGAATGGAGGTGGGTAAACCAGACACGGTTCTGAAACCACAGGCAGTGTCTTTTATGTGAAATGAAATGATATACTGTATCCTGCATGACAATTATTTGTACATTTAAAAAAAAAAAAATGTGTTTTAGCAGATGCACTTATCCAGAGCAGTGACTTCTTGTTTTTCCTTCTATACTGGTTCTCTCTGGGAATTGAACCAACAACCCAGGTGTTGCAAGCACCATGATCTACCAACTGAGCCACATGAAACCTTATGCTACACGAGGTACACAGACTCAGAACAATTAATACACCATATATTAAATAGCCATGTTATTAGAATCAGGCAAGGTCATCTGAAATATGATTGAGAATACCAGTAGTCTTTTTCTGAATACAACATGAGGAGTTTTATGCTCTCTGCTTCTCAAAGTCAGACCAAGGTCATTGTAATCTAATTTTAAAAGATGGTCTCCAATTTCATATTGCAAATCTGGTAAGCCTTGATTTGATAATCAGGACAAGCGTGTGTGGTTTAGTTTACAGTAGAGCTCATCGAGAAATACACTCTCTCTCCACAGGATGAAGGGATAGAGGAAGGGAGGGATGAAGGAATGGAGGAATGGAGGAGAGGAAAACACAATAGGCCTGTCGGGAGGTGGCATATGGATAAGTGGAACTGAGTCAGTGTCAAATCCTTTAACACACACACATACACACACACACCTCGCACCTATGAGAGTCACATTTCCCACAATCGATACACCCCATATTGTATAAATAACCCTATCATTATATTACCCAGAGTGACAAGTTCCTACATATGTACTACTATTTATGGTCTGTTCCATTGTAGGATGGAAAGCTTTTCAAAAACATCCTCAATCTACTTTTTAACCTTGGTAAACCTCTTCAGATGCAGCTCCCTTCACCTCCATCATAACCCCAGTATTGTGTTTTCTGAAGAACCACAGACACTTTATTTCCATATTACAGCATACAAATTTGAGATAATGAAACGCCTGCATAGAATGTGGCCCTCTAGACCAGCATTTGATCTGCAGATCTGCAGTGTAGCCCTTTAGGCTACTATTAACATGATAGCTTGTAGGGTGATTTAGAGAATCCATCCTAATTTGATCACCCTATTGAAGGAGAGCTTTCCTGCAAACACACACTTCACCCTACAGTATGGTTCAGAGCTGAAGAGTAATCATTAATGCTAAGGGGCAGCAGTACATATTTTCATACCAGTGTTATCTATTTTAGAGCCAGCACCCTGAGGCCTACATGAGCTAATATCTGAGCGGCTAGGGCTGAACCCCTAACATCCGAGGGGCTGAACCCCTAACATCCGAGGGGCTGAACCCCTAACATCCGAGGGGCTGAACCCCTAACATCCGAGGGGCTGAACCCCTAACATCCGAGGGGCTGAACCCCTAATATCTGAGGGGCTGAACTGTTAACATCTGAAGTGAAGCTCCCCTCCAGGAGCGTGGCACCATCATTACACTTTCTGCATTATTGCTTCCTCGCTGTGAAACAGATGTTCCCAGCAGAAACACAGCCTGAGTCCCAAATGGCACACTATTCCGTATATACTGTAGTCTACTGTTGTTCTTTTGACCAGTGTCCTATGAGGTGTTCCCTTATATAGGGAAAAGGGGGGCCATTTGGTATGCCAACATACCGTCGGTTCAGTTAGGACTAAACTAGGTCATCAGAAGTGGGCTAATGTTACATAAACATCTTTAACAGGAATGTACAGTCATACCAGTGGATGAAGGCGATAAGTCTCCAACTTCAGCGATTCTTGAAATTCTTTCCAGTCAATGGCAGTACCGTGATTAATGAACAGTCCAGCAGGCATCAGCTATGTAGCCAAGTGATCATAGGGTCCAGTGAACAGCAATAGATGAAACAGGAAGGCCGTTAGGTAGTTGTTACTACGCTAGCAAGAAGGAGACACGACATTCATAAAGTTAGCAGGCCGGAGCTAGCAGAAGCGTCTTCAC
Organism: Oncorhynchus clarkii lewisi; assembly: GCF_045791955.1. Taxonomy (NCBI): domain Eukaryota; kingdom Metazoa; phylum Chordata; class Actinopteri; order Salmoniformes; family Salmonidae; genus Oncorhynchus; species Oncorhynchus clarkii. The sequence continues at coordinate 64,108,301 of NC_092162.1, forward strand.
CGACGTCCGGCAAAGGCCGGTTGAGGGCACATCAGATGTAATTACATCGGCAGACCAGTCGTGATGGATCGGCGGGGCTCCGTGTCAACAAGGCCAATTGGCAAAAGAGGTATTGTAGCTGGAGTAATTTTGTTTGCTAGCCGGGAGATGCGCCTGGCTCGAGGCTAACTGGTGCTAGCTTCGGGACAAGGGCGTTAGCCGGCTAGCTGTGATGATCCAATGCAAAGGTCCAGAGCTTACGGCAGGAATCCGGTGATGTAGTGGCTTCTAGTCATGTTAGTGAAGAGTCAGAGAGGCATCAGCTGTGTAGCTGACTGATCACAGGGTCCACTGAGCTGGCCGGGAGATGGGCCTGTCTCAAGGCTAACTTCGGGGCTGGGCCACTCGGTAGAAGCTAGCTAGCTGCGATGATCCAGAGTAATGGTGATGTAGTGGAGAAAATCAGTCCGATATGCTCAAGGTTGATATTGCCCTGTGCAGACTGGCAGGTATTGTCCAGGCTAAAAGCGGCTGGTGTCTGAGCTAAAGGTAAAGGCCGCTAGTAGTGGCTAACAATAACTAAATAGCTAGTAGCTAATTAGCTGGTTAGCTTCTGATGGCTTGCTTCTAATGGAGGTTCTATAAGGTCTAAAAATAGCAGATTCGTATTACATTGGATGAGGCGGGTTGCCGGAAGGTATATTTAATTTAAAAATGGAAAAAGAGATTGAAATATATATACACAAGAGATGAAAAAAACATAACATTTACACGGGACAACGACAAACATGTCCGCACTGCTATGTCATCTTGGATCTAGCATTTTCTTGTTTGCTAATGCTACAGCTCGTTGGGTGCCGTCTTAGTGCCAGCATCATTTTGTGGTGGTAAATAGACAGCAACAAAAAATAGCTACAAAATCTCTTGGTAAATAGTGTGGTCTGCAGCTTATCATGAGATACTCTACCTCAGGCGAACAAAACCTTGAAACTTCCTTAATATTATATTTTTTGCACCAGTTGGTATTTACAAATAGAGACAGACTGCCATCCCTTGTCTTACATGAGGCTGTTCTATCTTGCCAATGGACCAAAAACCCAGCCAGCTGTATGTTATCCATGTCATCATTCAGCCAGGACTCGGGGGAAACATAGGATATTAAGATATTTTTAATATCCCATCGGTAGGATAGTCTTGATCGGAGCTCATCCATTTTATTATCCAATGATTGCACGTTAGCTAATAGGACTAAGGGTAAAGGCAGATTACTCACTCGCCATTGGATCCTTACAAGGCACCCCAACCTATGTCCCCTGAAATCTCTGTTTCTTATTCATGTGAATGACAGGGATTTGGGCCTTGTCGGGTGTCTGTAAATTCTTTGCGTCCAAGTATTTTACTAAATAATCTTCGTCCAATACGAGATAAATAATCGCTGTCCTGATATCCAGAAGCTCTTTTCGGTCATAAGAGACGGTGGCAGAAACAATACGTGCAAAATAAGTTACAAATAATGTGAAAAAACACACAATTCATTAGTAGCCCGTCAAGTTGGACAGTATTGGGCCAGGTGGGTGCTGTGAAGGCTGAGACAGGACAGTATTGGGCCAGGTGGATGCTGTGATGGCTGAGACAGGACAGTATTGGGCCAGGTGGATGCTGTGATGGCTGAGACAGGACAGTATTTGTCCAGGTGGGTGCTGTGAAGGCTGAGACAGGACAGTATTGGGCCAGGTGGTGCTGTGATGGCTGAGACAGGACAGTATTGGGCCAGGTGGATGCTGTGATGGCTGAGACAGGACAGTATTTGTCCAGGTGGGTGCTGTGATGGCTGAGACAGGACAGTATTTGTCCAGGTGGATGCTGTGATGGCTGAGACAGGACAGTAATTGTCCAGGTGGGTGCTGTGATGGCTGAGACAGGACAGTATTTGTCCAGGTGGATGCTGTGATGGCTGAGACAGGACAGTATTGGGCCAGGTGGATGCTGTGATGGCTGAGACAGGACAGTATTTGTCCAGGTGGATGCTGTGATGGCTGAGACAGGACAGTATTTGTCCAGGTGGGTGCTGTGAAGGCTGAGACAGGACAGTATTGGGCAAGGTGAGTGCTGTGAGGGCTGAAACAGGACAGTATTGGGCCAGGTGGATGCTGTGATGGCTGAGACAGGACAGTATTTGTCCAGGTGGGTGCTGTGAAGGCTGAGACAGGACAGTATTGGGCAAGGTGAGTGCTGTGAGGGCTGAAACAGGACAGTATTGGGCCAGGTGGATGCTGTGATGGCTGAGACAGGACAGTATTTGTCCAGGTGGATGCTGTGATGGCTGAGACAGGACAGTATTTGGTCAGGTAAATACTGTGAGGGCTGATACAGGGTACATTGTGACTAATATGACTCTCACTCTGCTAATGTGCCACCCCAGGAGAGGCAGGTCAGGGCTCCCGTAATGGAAAAGCTGTGTATCCTCCCCCCCTTCTCCTGCTGTCTCTCACCCACTGGCACACAGGACACCTCCACACATCAACCTCAGTGGAAGGGGGTTCAAGTTGCCTTTTTATGACTTCCTTAACCATTAGGCATTAAAAACTGACCTTACATCAGTGTCAGCTGTCTGTAAAACTAATCTATCATGTAGTAGAGAGAGAATAGTAGTAGAGAGAGAATAATTAAATTGATCTAAGGATCAGTTTTATGTTTCCCACCTCAATGGTTAAGGTTAGAATTTGGGAAGGGTAAGCTGATCCTAGATCTGTTCTCTGTGAAATCTCCCTTCACTTCTGACCTCAAAACACACACTGAGAGATTTTACCTGATGCCCCACTGTACAAGAGTAAAGTGTGTCTGTGGGCGATTCCTGTTTAAATGATGCAGTGCCGTCTGCTCTACATTCAAATGGAGAGAGACAATCGTGTGTGTTGTAGTGGGGCAGGCTTGTTACAAGTTTAATTAATGATGTTGGTTTTACACCCAGGAATTTCTGGAGAGCATCTTCATCGACATAATTATAATATTTCAAATGTTGAATTAAAAGATGAAATGAGCGTGGTGCTGAAGTAATACTGTTCAAATTCTTTACTCTTTAAAAGTCTGAGGGTTTCAATCATGTCTTGGAAAGAAGCTGAATATTTATTTCAAATGAAATCTGCTTTGAAAGATATTTAAAGTAAATTAATATTACAGTTTTTTACAATCACTAATTTCGGGACCTTGATGACATTTTTCAAAACTATAGACACAAAACTCACAACCAATGATCAAAATGCTAATTTTTCCAGAGCTCTTAACACTTTTTCCAATGGCTTGGATACAATACACAAAGATAAAATCATTTGTTCATTGAACTAAAATCTCCTGTTCAAAATGACACAACTTAATATCAAAGTATTACCATTTCAAAATGCAATTCACACATTACATCTGAGATGACTGTCTATTCATTTCATTACAATGATCTAACTATCAATTGATACAACTGCTCAAAATGATAAGTAACTGTTGCATTACTCTTAATGCATAGTTTTATGGAAACTGACGATCAATATTCCATGTTTAGATCATGAAAGTTTCAGGGTAACGAGATCCATTGACACCAATTACCGTGGAACATGAATCAATTGGACTATAAATCTATTATCTTTCATCATCATTCTTTATCAGACACTGTTTCTATGGTCCCATGTATCACTTTTCCAGACCATGTTTTCAGATTTGACATTACTGTACACTCACCGGCCACTTTATTAGGTACAACTATCTAGTACTGGGTAGGACCCCCTTTTGCCTCCACAACAGCCTGAATTATTCACAGTGTTGTACGTTACAGTAAGAGATGCCCTTCTGCACACCACTGTTTTAAACAGCTGTTATTTGAGCGTTTGTGGCCTTTCTGTTAGCTTGAATGAGTCTGGACATTCTCATCTGACCTCTCTCATTAACAAGGTGTTTTTGCCCACAGAACCGCCGCTCACTGAATGTGTTTTGTTTATCGCACCATTCTCTGTAAACTCTAGAGACTGTAGTGCATACAAATCCCAGGAGGGCAGCTGTTTCTGAGATGCTAGCATCACCATGTGTAGCATCAACAATCATACCACAGTCAAAGTTGCTTAGATTACACATCATGCCCGTTCTAATGTTTGGTTGAACAACATCTAAAGCTCTCTACTCTATATACTCTATAGATTAAGTTGCAGGCAGCCACATGATTCGCTGGTCGAATGTAACCGTCCTTGATGAGCTAAATCAGGTCTGTAGAGCTGATGGCGTGACCAATGTCATTGTGTGGGATAATGTCAGGTTCCATCATGCTCAAATGGTGCAAGCATGGTTTCAGGCCGATCCACAATTTACCACCCTGTACTTACCCCCATACTCTCCTTTCCTTAACTAGATTGATGAATTTTGGAGGTGGAGGTGGAAGGTATATGATAGGCGCCCTCACGAACAAGCCACCCTTCTCCGGGCCATGGATGACGCATGCTATGACATCATGGCAGACCAGTGTCAGGCCTGGATTCGCCATGCCCGAAGATTCTTCCCAAGATGTTTGGCTAATGAAAACATCCATTGTGATGTGGATGAGAACCTGTGGCCAAATCCACAAGAGTTGAGGGAAATATAGAAGTACAGTAATCAATATTTTGTTTTGCTTTTTACAGTAAGCCAGGTGAGGAACACTCCAGTGATGTTTTACAGTAAGCCAGGTGAGGAACACTGCAGGGATGTTTTACAGTAAGCCAGGTGAGGAACACTGCAGGGATGTTTTACAGTAAGCCAGGTGAGGAACACTGCAGGGATGTTTTACAGTAAGCCAGGTGAGGAACACTGCAGGGATGTTTTACAGTAAGCCAGGTGAGGAACACTGCAGGGATGTTTTACAGTAAGCCAGGTGAGGAACACTGCAGGGATGTTTTACAGTAAGCCAGGTGAGGAACACTGCAGGGATGTTTTACAGTAAGCCAGGTGAGGAACACTGCAGGGATGTTTTACAGTAAGCCAGGTGAGGAACACTGCAGTGATGTTTTACAGTAAGCCAGGTGAGGAACACTGCAGGGATGTTTTACAGTAAGCCAGGTGAGGAACACTGCAGGGATGTTTTACAGTAAGCCAGGTGAGGAACACTGCAGGGATGTTTTACAGTAAGCCAGGTGAGGAACACTGCAGTGATGTTTTACAGTAAGCCAGGTGAGGAACACTGCAGTGATGTTTTACAGTAAGCCAGGTGAGGAACACTGCAGTGATGTTTTACAGTAAGCCAGGTGAGGAACACTGCAGGGATGTTTTACAGTAAGCCAGGTGAGGAACACTGCAGTGATGTTTTACAGTAAGCCAGGTGAGGAACACTGCAGTTGACCTTTAACTGTTTTTTCTTTTTTGTTGCTAATTATTTTTGCTTTGATTCAAAGAAACCTATGTTGGGATTTTATTGTATTTCATCAATAATGTCATATTTTGTTCAGTGATTCCACTGTGTTCTCTCTTCTAGTCCTTTTACAGTGATGTATTTATGTGTAGTAGCATAATGAAACATGTATCACATATTTTGTACTACAATATTTAATGATTGTACGAACAACTACACATTGAAACTATCGGTATCTTTGGGGTGGGTGATCTTAATGAATCTTCCTATGGTATTTCATGATAAATTAGTTATTTGAACCAATGATTCTGCAAGTGCAAGGTTTCTTTAAAGATATGAATGCACAATGCAATGTTTTGAACATTGGACAACCTGTGTTGCAAGTGATGACCGTTTTGAGTTTTGTGTCTGGAGTTTTGAAAAATGAACACAAGGTTCTGAAATTAGTGCCAAAGTGATTGTTAAAAACTGTAATAAAAGTATTTCATTAGTTATTTCCCAAAGCACTGTTCATATTCATGTGGTTCTCAGAGGCACTTTTCAGAATAGGTGAAACAAGAATACAAATATGTAGAAGCCTCATTCAAGGACACACACACGTTCCTGTGTGTGTGTGTGTGTGTGTGTGTGTGTGTGTGTGTGTGTGTGTGTGTTTTCCTTCTGAAAAGTGCCTCTGAGAACCACATGAATATGAACAGTGCGTTCTCATAGGCAACTAAGGGGACATGGGAACTCCAGAGCACATCTCATCTTCAAACTGAATAAGGTATTGTGATCCTAGCAGAGCAAATCACTATCTTCTGCTGCAGACAGTTATTCACAGACATTTCTTCACAGCAGCTCTGCAGGGGACTTGGGACACAATGTTCTAATCACAATACTCCAAACCTTGTCCACTTTGACATGTTGGAGTTGTTCATAAATATTTAACTACAGACACAGTTTGAATAGACCCATTTTAGTTGACAATTTACCAACGTTTACTCTTGTTATATCTGATTCTGCTTTTTATTTCAATCTCATTTGGTCCTTGAAGGGAAAAGGAAAAACACCTCCTTTCCAGGTAGTCCAGTCTATACTGCAGTGTTTCTATCTATAATTCAAAACCTTTAGTAGTTTCACTCCACTTCTCTGCATGGTTCCTCCCAATAGCACAATACAGGAGTGAGGTTGGTGAATAAAACCAATGTGATATCCTGCACCTTACAAAGAAGCTTCTTATGATCTCTGTCTTATCAGACTGAAAGGCACCCACAATCAGAGCTAGAGATAGGGAGAGGCAGATAGAAGGTGAGGGCGGGAGGGAAGGGAGGGCGGGAGGGAGGGGAGGGCGGGCATCTTACAGTAGGGTAGTTTGGTGATAAGAAACACATTTGTGAAGCCATCTGATACCTGTGTGAGGAGATGTATAAGGATTCAGAAAGGGAAGGAAGGCTAGCTCAATACACACACTGATAACGCATAAGAGCAACATGTCACTCCAACTTTTAACTATTCACACCATTCTGTAGAACTTTGGGAATGTTTCAAACCTGGCAGCGATACTGTGGTATCCTCACCGTGGTATCCTCACCGTGGTATCCTCACCGTGGTATCCTCACCGTGGTATCCTCACCGTGGTATCCTCACCGTGGTATCCTCACCGTGGTATCGAAAATAATACGCTTGCAGAGGCGTGCGTTAACTTTTTGCCAAATGGAAATGAGAAAGTATGCAGTTACTGCCTACCTTCCCAGTCCAACTAGTAGATACAAATAAATCATGTGGATCCACGCAAGATATTCAGACACTCTGAGGAAAATGTAACTGCTAGTTTAACAATAAATACCAACCTTGCGGCATGAAAGTGTGTCTATGAATGGTTGGATATGTTGAGAGAGGAGAGGAGAGGAGGGGAAGGGAAGGGAGAGAAGAAGAGTGGGTCACCAGGGAGCTTCAGTCTTGACTAGAGCTCCTCTAATTCATTCACATTCACAGCCAGGGCCGACTCTAGCCTTTTGCCCCACCTTGCGGCAAAACATTAGTGGTCAGCCCTCTTGATGGTGGAGATTTAAAAAAATAAATTTAGTTCACTTCCTGCAATTCTACACATTTTGGAATGACTTATGCTATGTTAATATGATGTCTGAGTGAGAATTACTAACCAAATCAATGTGGGCCCCCCTAGTCGGTATTAAGCCATGATTACTACAAGTATAGATAGCTGGCGAGACTAACGACCAATCTAAAAATGGTTAGGTGACATGGCTAATTGAGTGACTGTCAGTGACTGACATAACAGATAAACTGCAGATACACAACTGAATTTCAAAATTGCACCTGGTGTATTCTACTATTTTTTAATCTCAAAAGTAAATTGAGACTCCGACTGAGTTCCTAAAACAAGATATGCTGAATATTATAAGCAATGACAAAAACAAGAGCTGCTCTGATGATTTTATTTTGTTTCTTTTTCAGTTTTGTGGTTGACCCTGGATCAGTGATTGTAGTCTATGATAGGTTGCCTTACCTGCGAACTTCACCGGCCATGTTGCATGCTCCAGTGCTGCAAAAGAAATGTACACACGTTATTCAAACGTTTCACCCACACCTCTCGCGCATGTGAATGAGAAACTGCATATCCAAGAGCTAAAATAGAACTTGGTTCTATTAGAGATGCTCCACGCGCTGCAAGACCCCTCCTTATTGGATGCCAGGAAGATACAAACCCACGTGGATGCTTGAAAGACCAACGAGGAGCGATAAATTAAAGATAACTAACTAAACTTGTCTAACTGTCACACCCTGATCTGTTTCACCTGTCTTTGTGTTCGTCTCCACCCCCCTCCAGGTGTCGCTCATCTTCCCCATCATACCTGTGTTCTCTGTTTGTCTGTTGCCAGTTCGTTTGGTTTTGTCAAGCCTACTAGCGTTTTCCCCTCTGCTCCTGTCTCTCGATTGTTCCTGTTTCCTAGGTTTCCCGGTGTTGACCATTCTGCCTGCCCTGACCCTGAGCCTGCCTGCCGTTCTGTACCTTTGCCCCACCTATCTGGATTACTGACCTCTGCCTGCCCCTGCCCCTGACCCTGACCTTGAGCCTGCCTGCCGTCCTGTACCTTTGCCCCACCTATCTGGATTACTGACCTCTGCCTGCCCTGACCCTGAGCCTGCCTGCCGTCCTGTACCTTTGCCCCACCTATCTGGATTACTGACCTCTGCCTGCCCTGACCCTGAGCCTGCCTGCCGTCCTGTACCTTTGCCCCACCTATCTAGATTACTGACCTCTGCCTGCCCTGACCCTGAGCCTGCCTGCCGTCCTGTACCCTTGCCCCACCTATCTGGATTACTGACCTCTGCCTGCCCTGACCCTGAGCCTGCCTGCCGTCCTGTACCTTTGCCCCACCTATCTGGATTACTGACCTCTGCCTGCCCTCGACCTGTCTTTTGTCTCCCCCTATGCGACTAATAAACTGTTGCTACTTCGACGTTGTCGGCATCTGGGTCTTACCTGAAACATGATACTAACAAGGTTTCCCTTTTTCATCTGTGGATTAATTGTTTCCCTTAATCGTCAGAGTAACGAAACACAATTATTTTCGACTCCGGGTCAAAATTCTACAAAGATCCAGCTAAAAAGAGGACCATATACATATCAGGTCACATTACAACCGCAAAAAATTCCTCTCCCAGGACAAACTTGCTAGCTGTTTCGACCTGCCCCCAAAATAATATATTTGGTTCACTGATGGTTTTGTTATTTTAACATGCGTGTCATGATCCCGTCTGGTGTGGATGGACGAACTCATCACACGCGTGACCGGCATAGTCAGTATGTTATGAATACACAACACAATACACAACACAATACATAATCTAATCACATCCATTACTGGAACTAGTGTTGATTCTCCAGGCAAAGCATTGTCTGCATTTTGATCAAGACCACACTGTCATGGGTGACCCTAATGTTAACTATAAGATTTCACCTTTCTTATGACTGTGAAACACATATTTGTATGTTTAGTGTTAGAGAAAATGTGCATGTTTTCTAAAGGTTTCTCTTTATCAAAACGTCTGCACCCACCGCTGTGAACGTCACACAGAGCTTTATATTGACTTCCTGAACTCGCCTTTCTTCTCATATCAATATTGTCCATCTGACAAACAAAGTTTAATCTTTGAATTATTTTTAATGGCTATACCGTGATCTCTGAATGTGCTGCACTACGATGTAAGGATTGCAGGCATGTGCTTTGTCAGTGGCTATAATGTGATCTCTGAATGTGCTGCACTATGATGCAAGGATTGCAGGCACGTGATTGGTCAGTGGCTATGACGTAGGGTTCAGTCACGGGTTGATGGACAGCTGGAAGAGCCAATTACGTAAATGGCAGGCGGGACATCCCAGCTTTCAGATTTCACATCCTACGTCACACAGAAAAATATACGACTGTATCTGTAGGATCCAGGGATATCACTCAGTCAGTATAAGCCATTTCGATCTACGGTGTCCACAAATCAATTTATAAGCGAAAAGGTTGGTCGGTCGGTACGGGTACCAGAACCACGCAGGTCCCCTAAACAGGGGACTTTACATCTAAGAGGATTTAATAACCCTATCCCACACTTTAACCCTTACTTTAACCATTCAGAATGAATGCCTAAATTGAATCTTTTACCTTTATGGACAAACGTATGATTCTGCAGTGAGACTGTGAGATCTTGTTGTGTAATCGCCATAATCATCTTAACCTCTGTGTCTGCTGTCTGGCACCTCTGAACACGGTTAAAACACAGTTCAAACACAGGTTAACAATGATGCTTGTCTGTGTGTGTGTGTCATGGTCCTGTAGTAAAGGGGTGGCATCTATCTGATGTTCCTGCTCCAGATGTCTCACAGTAGAAAAGGAGAGAGAGAGTGTGTGTGTGTGTGTGTGTGTGTGTGTGTGTGTGTGTGTGTGTGTGTGTGTGTGTGTGTGTGTGTGTGTGTGTGCGTGTGCGTGTGTGTGTATCCATGTGTGTCTGTGTGTGTGCGTGTGTGTGTGCGCGAGCGTGTGTGCATCTGTATGTGTGTGTTCACCTCCTACGGGTGTCACTGTGGGACATTGCAGCAGGGTGGTGGGGCAGGCAATACAAATGGAGCCAAGCCTGGCGGTGTACAGAGTGTGACGTCCACACTCAGCGTGTTCTACAGCCAGAGGCCCTGCTCTCTACTCCCCTACAAAAGGTCTCCACGCCCCAGGTCCCAAGGCTGATTAACCAACCAGCACTGTGTGAGTGAGTGTGCATGTGTGTATGTGTGAAAACCACTTGTAGTATTTTGGCATCTTAACATGTGGATAATAAACATAGGATTCGCTCACATACATGAACATCTAGCACATAGTGACATACTGCTACAGGCTTGGAGAGATATTTACAGTATCACTTGGGCTCCCAAGAGGTGCAGCGGTCTAAGGCACTGCATCTCAGTGCTAGAGGTGTCACTATAGACACCGTGGTTCAATTCCAGGCTGTATCAGAACTGGCCGTGATTGGGAGTCCCATAATGCGGCGCACAATTGGCCTAGCGTCATTGTAAATAAGAATTTGTTCTTAACTGACTTGCCTAGTTAAATAAAGGTAAAATGTCAATTTAAATCACACAAAGACATACATACATGAACATCTAACACACAGTGAGATATTGTTACAGATTTGGAGAGATATTTACAGTATCACATAGAGACAGACAGACAGACAGAAAGACATGAGATATTCATCCTTACACTGTTTCACACCACATGCATAACACCAACCCAGTGTTAGTGAACTCTATATTGTTGTTCTAGCCCTGCATTTACATATCTGATTATGGGCACATCACAGGATGTTGGAGTTATTCCCTCCGTAAGGCAATCAAACAAGCAAAGTGTCAGTATAAAGACAAAGTGGAGTCGCAATTCAACGGTTCAAACACGAGACATGTGTGGCAGGGTCTACAGACAATCACGGATTACAATAAGAAAACCAGCCCCATAGAGGACATCAATCTCTTGCTTCTTTGCACACTTTGAGGACAATACTGTCACGTCCTGACCTTAGTTCCTTTTGTATGTCTTTATTTTAGGTTGGTCAGGGCGTGAGTTGGGGTGGGCTTTCTATGTTTTGTTCTTGTGTTTATATTTCTATGCGTTTGGCCTGTTATGGTTCCCAATCAGAGGCAGCTGTCAATCGTTGTCTCTGATTGAGAACCATACTTAGGCAGCCTGTTTTCCCACTCTTGTTTGTGGGTGGTTATTTTCCGTTTCAGTGTTTTTCACCATACGGGACTGTTTTGGTTTTTCTTTATTCGCTTGTTCGTTTGTTCTCTGTGTTCAGATTAATAAATATGACAAACACTTACCACGCTGCATAGCGGTCCGATATTTCCTACTCCTCCTCAGAAGAGGAAGACGGCGAAGAGATTCGTTACAGAACTACCCACCACAACCGGACCAAGCAGCGTGGTAACCAGGAGCAGAGGGTTCTGGACTCATGGATATGGGAGGAGATTTTGGACGGTAAGGGACCCTGGGCACAGGCTGGGGAATATCCGCCCCAGGGAAGAGCTGGAGGCAGCCAAAGCCGAGCGGCGGCATTATGAGGAGTTAGCCAGGAGAGCGGAGGCAGCAGGTAAAGGAAGCCAGGGCTTTGAGCGAACACGGCTGGCAAGGAAGCCTGAGAGGCAGCCCCAAAAATGTATTGGTAGGGGGCACACGGGGAGTGTGGCTAAGTCAGGTAGGAGACCTGAGCCAACTCCCCGTGCTTACCGTGGCGAGAGGTTGACCGGGCAGGCACCGTGTTATGCCGTGAGGTGCACGGTGTCCCCAGTGCACAGGCATAGCCCGGTGCGCTACATCGCTGCTCCTCGTATCGGCCGGGCTAGAGTGGGCATCGAGCCAGGAGTAATGAGGCCGGCTCAGCGCATCTGGTCTCCAGTGCGTCTCTTCGGCCCGGGTTATATGGCACCAGTCCTACGCACGGTGTCCCCGGTTCGCCAGCACAGCCCAGTGCGGTCTGTTCCACCCCGCCGCACTTGCCGGGCTACAGGGAGTATCCAGGCAGGACAGGTTGTGCAGGCTCGGTGCTCGAGACCTCCAGTGCGCCTCCACAGTCTGGTCCATCCGGTGCCTCCTCCACGCACCAGGCCTCCTGTGGCAGCCCCACGCACCAGGCTGTCTCGCCGTCTCCTCCCTCCAGGTGCTCCCGCCTATCCAGCGCTTCCAGAGTCTTCCTCCTGTCCAGTGCTTCCAGAGTCTTCCTCCTGTCCAGCGCTGCCAGAGCCAGCCGTCAGTGACGAGCTGCCAAAGCCTCCCGTCAGTGAGGAGCTGCCAAAGCCTCCCGTCAGTGAGGAGCTGCCAAAGCCTCCCGTCAGTGAGGAGCTGCCAAAGCATCCCTTCACTCCGGCGCTGCCAGAGTCGCCCTTCACTCCGGCGCTGCCAGAGTCGCCCTTCACTCCGGCGCTGCCAGAGTCGCCCTTCACTCCGCCACCGCGGACAGATGCCCAGCCGTTCCTTTTGTAGGTCTCTATTTTAGGTCGGTCAGAGCGTGAGTTGGGGTGGGCATTCTATGTTTTGTTCTTGTGTTTATATTTCTATGCGTTTGGCCTGGCAAGCATTTTGCTACACTCGCATTAACATCTGCTAACCATGTGTATGTGACAAATAAAATTTGATTTGATTTGGTATGGTTCCCAATCAGAGGCAGCTGTCAATCGTTGTCTCTGATTGAGAACCATACTTAGGCAGCCTGTTTTCCCACTCTTGTTTGTGGGTGGTTATTTTCCGTTTCAGTGTTTTCACCATTCGGGACTGTTTCGGTTTTTCTTTATCCGCTTGTTCGTTTGTTTCCTGTGTTCAGATTAATAAATATGACCAACACTTACCACGCTGCATAGCGGTCCGATATTTCCTACTCCTCCTCAGAAGAGGAAGACGACGAAGAGATTTGTTACAAATACATTGCCACCTACGCGGACCGCTACCAAAGACTGTGGGCTCTCCATCTCCGTGGCCGACGTGAGTAAAACATTTAAACGTATTAACTCTTGCAAGGCTGCTGGCCCAGACGGCATCCCTAGCCACGTCCTCAGAGCATGTGCTTACCAGCTGGCTGGTGTATTTACGGCCATATTCAATCTCTCCCAAACCCAGTCTGCTTTCCCCATATGCTTCAAGATGGCCACCATTGTTTCTGTTCCCAAGAAAGCAAAGGTAACTGAACTAAATGACTATCGGCCCATAGCACTCACTTCTGTCATCATGAAGTGCTTCGAGAGACTAGTCACGGATCATATCACCTCCACCTTACCTGTCACCCTAGACCCACTTCAATTTGCTTACCGCCTCAATAGGTCCACAGACGATGCAATCTCAACCACACTGCACACTGCCCTAACCCATCTGGACAAGAGGAATACCTATGTAAGAATGCTGTTCATTGACTACAGTTCAGCACTTAACATCATAGTACCCTCCAAACTCATTATTAAGCTTGAGGCCTTGAGTCTGAAATCCGCCCTGTGCAACTGGGTCCTGGACTCCCTGATGGCCACCCCCAGGTGGTGAAGGTAGGAAACAACACCTCCACTCCACTGATCCTCAACACTGGGGCCCCACAAGGGTTTGTTTTCAGCCCCCTCCTGAACTCCCTGTTCACCCATGTCTGCGTTTCCATGCACACCTCCAACTCAATCATCAAGTTTGCAGATGATATAACAGTAGTAGGCTTGATTACCAACAACGACGAGACAGCCTACAGGGAGGAGATAAGGGTCCTAGGAGTGTGGTGTCAGGAAAATAACCTCTCACTCAAAACCAGCAAAACAGAAGAGATGATTGTGGACTTCAGGAAACAGCAAAGGGAGCACCCCCCTATCCACATCAAAGGGACAGCAGTGGGGAAAGTTTTAAGTTCCTTGGTGTTCATATCACCGACAAACTGAAATGGTCCACGGACACAGACAGTGTGATGAAGAAGACGCAACAGCACCTCTACAACCTCAGGAGGCTGAAAAAATTTGGCGTCTCACCAGAAACCCTCACACATTTTTACAGGTGCACAATTCAGAGCTTCCTGTTAGACTGTATCACCGCCTGATACAGGAACTGCACCGCCCTCAACCGCAAGGCTCTCCAGAGGGGGCTGCAGTCTAAACAACGCATCACTGGGAGCAAACTACCTGCCCTCCAGGACACCTACAACACCCGATGTCACAGGAAGGCCAAAAGGATCATCAAGGACAACAGCCACCCGAGCCACTGCCTGTTCACACCGTTACCATCCAGAAGGTAAGGTCATTACAGGTGCATCAAAGCTGGGACTTTGATGCACCAGAGACTGAAAAAAAGCTTCTATGTCAAGTCCGTCAGATTGTTAAACAGCCACCACTAGCACAGAGGCGGCTGCTTACCTACAGGCCACTTTAATAAATGGAACACTAGTCACTTTAATAATGCCACCTCTAAGAATATTTACATATGTCACATTACTCATCTCAAATGTGTATAATGTATACTGTATCCTTCACTATCTATTCTTTACTATCTATTGCATCTTAGCCGTTCTGTCACTGCTCATCCATATATTTTATAGTTATATATTCTTATCCCATTCCTTTACTAGATTGTGTGTATTAGTATTTGTTGTGGAATTTGTTAGATATTATGTTTTTGTTGTGGAATTGTTAGATATTAACTATTAGATACTGCTGCACTGTCAGATCTAGAAGCATAAGCATTTCGCTACACTCGCAATAACATCTGCTAACCATGTGTATGTGACCAATAAAAATTGTTTTGATTTGATGGCACCTTAATTGGGGAGGACGGGCTTGTGGTAATGGCTGGAGCGGAATAGGTGGAATGGTATCAAATACATCAAACACATGGTTTGATGACATTCCATTAACTCTGTCCCAGCTATTATGAGCTGTGCAGCTGCCTCCACTGTTACACATGCAGATGGTGTGAAAACAGTGTGAGGATGAATGTTTTGTGTGTCTGTCTGTCTGTCTGTCTGTCTGTCTGTCTGTCTGTCTGTCTGTCTGTCTGTCTGTCTCTACAGTAGTGCTTCCCTTCCTGTTCTATGTGGTAAAGCAGTTTCTAGTTCTTTCAACACATTTACCCAAAAGAATGTGGACACCTGCTCGCCGAACATCTCATTCCGAAATCATGGGCATTAATATGGAGTTGGTCCCCCATTTGCTACTACAACAGCCTCCACTCTTCTGGGAATGCTTTCCACTAGATGATGGAACATTGCTGCAGAGACTTGCTTCCATTCAGCCACAAGAGCACTAGTGAGGTCAGGCACTGAAGTTGGGCGATTAGGTCGCCGTTCCAATTCATCCCAAAGGTGTTCGATGGGGTTGAGGTCAAGGCTCTGTGCAGGCCAGTCAAGTTCTTCAATACTGATCTTGAAAAAACATTTCTGTATGGACCTTGCTTTGTGCACGGTGGCATTGTCATGCTGAAACAGGAAAGGACCTTCCCCAAACCGTTGCTACAAAGTTGGAAACACAGAATCGTCTAGAATGTCATTGTATGCTGTAGTGTTAAGATTTCCCTTCACTGGAACTAGGGGACCTAGCCCAAACCATGAAAAAACAGCCCCAGACCATTATTCCTCCTCCACCAAACTTTACAGTTGGCACTATGCATTTGGGCAGGTAGCGTTTGTCCATCAGACTGCCAGATGGTGAAGCATCATTCATCACTCCAGAGAACGCGTTTCCAGTACTCCAGAGTCCAATGGCGTTGAGCTTTACACCACTGCAGCCGACGCTTGGCACTGTGCATGGTGATCTTAGGCTTGTGTGCGGCTGCTCGGCTATAGAAACCCATTTTATTAAGCTCCCGACGAACAGTTCTTGTGCTGAAGTTGCTTCCAGAGGCAACCATGGTCAAATGATTTTTATGCGCTTTAAGCTTCAGCACTCGACTGTGCAATTCTGTCAGCCTGTGTGGCCTACCATTTCGCTGGGCCATTGTTTCTCCTAGACGTTTCCACTTCTCAATGACAGCACTTACAGTTGACTCTAGCAGGGCAGAAATTTGACAAAATGACTTGGTGGAATGGTTGCATCCTATGACGGTGCCGGGTTGAAAGTCACTGAGCTCTTTATTGGCCATTCTTCTGCCAATGTTTGTCTATGGAGATTGCATGGCTGTGTGCTCAATTTTATACAACTGTCAGCAACAAGTGTGGCTGAAATAGCCGAATCCACTCATTTGAAGGGCTGTCCACATACCTTTGGCCATGTAGTGTATTTCTTTTCATCTATTTCCTAGTCCAGTTCCTGCCAGTAGTCTAAAGCTCTACAAACACACGAACGAGCTAAAAACTTTGCTTCACTTCCCATCAGGAGTTGAACATATTCTCATCAGTTGAACAGCAACCTATCTGGCTCTCCTTGTTCTCCCTGGGGTGTGAGTTTTAGACCTCCACAACCAACGCCATTACAGAGATGTTTTAGTTTGACCTCTCTCAACCCCTCTTGGGGAACAGGACGTTCTCCAGGCCAGTAATGACTCTGCTCTCAGCTCTCCCCTCACACTGCCTCTAGGGAACTCAGGCTGGCTGGATAAACTCATACTGCAGTGGGATGGTATGCTATTGGTGGAAAAGCCCACGGGAGTTGTTTGATATGGGCCCTCGCAGAACATTAACGTTACACCCCACTGATCAGACGAATGGGGCAATGGATACCTCCCCTAGAGACACCTGTCATTATATTCTGTATCTGTACCTGGTGGCAAAGTATCTCTCACCTTGATACAGGAAAGGACAGGATGCGACGGTCTGTGCACAACTTTGCCTTCCTGCTAATTATCCTCTAGTTCTCCTCTTTGCTCAAACTAAACTCCCATGCCAATAACCTCTGTTGTCTCTAGTACTGCTTTGCTGTGCCCCAAAGTGGAAACTGCCAGGGTCAGCGTCCTTTTTACAGAACACTTTGTTATGAAGATTATGTTTCATCATATTAGTAAAATATTATGTAATCAGTCAAAAACTTTCAAGTTATTTCAGCCGCCAGCCAGTATCTGAAAATCAGACATCCAAGTGAAATGGTAAAACATAATTTGTCTCTTCTCTGATGCTCTCATGAAGTGGAGTATAGCTAGCAGCACATGTATGTAAATGTGAGATATTTTCTTTATCAATAAGCATTTACTTAACATGACACCGAGACAGGCCCAGGGACACCAAAGGCATTTATCTGTAAAGTCATGAATGTATAATTCAGCGTTGCCATTTAACATGTTTATCTTATTAGAGTTGTGGGGCCCCAGGGGAATATGGACTATTATTTTGTCAAATTGTTCGGCAGGAGCAGGTGAACAACACTAATTTCGATGCACATGTATTTACCCATGAAATGCCGGAGAATCCTGTCGATTTGGGTAAATATATACACAGAGAGTGTTCAGAAACATTCTTGCCACAGGAGACATTAATTAAAACATTCAGAAAATGACCCCAGGGGTCAGACAAGCAGTGAATGTGGGCGTACTCTTCTGTCATTACATGTAAATATTACTAAGACGCCTCCATTTATGCTTATAGGCTAACAAACACATTGGTGGGCTCACAAAATACTTACCTTGTACCTCAAATGGTATCCTATTCCCTATACATTTGACCAGAGCAACATACATTATATGGGGATTAGTGTGCTATTTGGGATGCTGGCATTGAACAATGCTGCCCCCACAGGAGGAGGCTATAGGGAGAAGCATTGACAGCGCTATAGGGGACTCTAACCAACACAGTGATCCTTTACAACAATGATGTATTTATTATACAGGTGGCCAGATTTGAATGTGGCATGCTTTGAATAAGTGATGTGGGCCATTATCAGGTCGAGAGAGAGGTTGAGCATGTGGATGCTTGCATTGGGGAGGAGAAAGAGAGAGACAGCCTGATAGGTGCAGTGAAATGTGTTGTTTTACAGGGTCAGCCATAGTAGTACAGCGCCCCTGGAGCAAATTGGGTTAAGTGCCTTGCTCAAGGGCACCTCAGCAGATTTTTCACCTTGTCGGTTCTGGTACTTAAACCATCTACGTTCCGGTTACTGTCCCAACGCTCTAACCCAGTTGAGGCTGCTGAGGGAAGGATGGCTCACAATAGTGTCTGGAACGAGCAAATGGAATGGCATCAAACACATGGAAAATATTCCACCCATTCCTCTCCAGCCATTACCTAGAGCCTCGTGTGCTCTAACTGCTAGGCTCCTTGCCAGAGAGGGTACATAAGTGAGGGAAAGGGGAGCAGAAGAGTTGAATATGGTTCTTTGCACCAGTAAAAACATATTGTAATACATTTCTGATATGGTATTCGGAGGTGTAAAGTACCCAATTGTCAAGCTTCAGTAAAAGTAAAGA
The DNA here is from genome assembly GCF_045791955.1 of Oncorhynchus clarkii lewisi. NCBI lineage: Eukaryota > Metazoa > Chordata > Actinopteri > Salmoniformes > Salmonidae > Oncorhynchus > Oncorhynchus clarkii. The sequence continues at coordinate 64,127,027 of NC_092162.1, forward strand.
TACCTTAAAAGAAAATTACTCAAGTAAAAGTGAGTCACCCAGTAAAATACTACTTGAGTAAAAATCTAAAAGTCTTTAGTTTTAAATATACTTAAGTATTCAAAGTAAATTTAATTGTTAAAATATACTTAAGTATCAAAATTAAAAGTAAATCATTTTAAATTCCTTATATTAAGCTTCTTCCAAGATGGGGTAGAAGTCAGACGTCTTTGTCCTATCGTGTCCCTTGTATATATCTTTTTATATATTTTTCTTCGCATTTCTTTTTAAAAATATTTTCCTAAACCTCAACTTCTAAATACTCTCCTGCAACCAGCCTCACCCAATGTGGTCTGGATCTGTTTTTTTCCTAAAGTATTTCTATTTACTTCGGATCTGGAATCCCTCAACTGAAGCTAGCCAGCTAACTACCTACCAGCTATCAGTCAGCAAACCACTGCTAGCGGTCATCAGCTAACCTTTAGCTCAGAAAGCACTCGCCAGTTCGTACAAAGTGACTCAAACCAGAGCATAACGGACCTATTTTTTTTCTATATATTTTTTTCTCTCCATATCCCCGGATTCCTACCGCAAATTCTGAACATTTTCATCTGGATCTTCGTAACAAGCTAACCGTATTCCCGGGTGACTACTACTGGCTAGCGTTTCCATCCCGGAGCAAGCACCAATTAGCCTGAAGCTAGACCGGGCTAGGGCTCCTGGGCTACCACCGAAGCCCACTCCTGGGCTACAATATCCGGACGCCTTCTACTGCCGGTACGGGGCACGAAACCCCGCCGATCCTCTACGACTGGAATACCGACATAATCTGCCTGAGGATTCCAACAGGACCCTCAGGTGCGACGTCCGCTGAAGGCCCATTCTGCTAACTGCGGCCTGCTAGCTACCTAGAGCTACTTGGTACCCTACTAATCCACGACTGGTCTATCAAAGTCACTGCACGAAGAGGCAAAAACAGACTTACCTCCATCGCGATGTCCCCCAAAGGCCCTTCTGCTAACTTTCTAGCCCCGGTCTGCGAACGGCTAGCTTGCTAGCCCCGGTCTGCTAACTGCTAGCTTGCTATCCCCGGTCTGCTAACTGCTAGCTTGCTATCCCCGGTCTGCTAACTGCTAGCTTGCTATCCCCGGTCTGCTAACTGCTAGCTTGCTATCCCCGGTCTGCTAACTGCTAGCTTGCTAGCCCCGGTCTGCTAACTGCTAGCTTGCTAGCCCCGGTCTACTAACTGCTAGCTTGCTAGCCCCGGTCTACTAACTGCTTGCTTGCTAGCCCCGGTCTTCTAACTGCTAGTTTGTTAGCCCTGGCCTACTAACTGCTAGCTTGTTAGCCCCGACCTGCTAACTGTCTGAATCCCCGTGTCCCCAACCAGCCCAACCACTCACTGGACCCATATGATCACTTGGGTACGCATGCCTCTCTCTAGATGGCCGCCTCGCCTCGCTTCGCGTTCCTAGGAAACTATGCAGTGTTTTGTTTTTTTACGTGTTATTTCTTACATTAGTACCCCAGGTCATCTTAGGTTTCATTACATACAGTCGAGAAGAACTACTGAATATAAGATCAGCGTCAACTCACCATCAGTACGACCAAGAATATGTTTTTCGCGGCGCGGTGTCACACCCTGACCATAGTTTACTTTGTATATTTCTATGTTTTGGTTGGTCCTTTTCTATGTTACCCTTGTCTAGGACAACGGAGGCAGGTGTTCGATTGTCTCTGATTGGGAACATGCACTGTGTGTTTGTGGGTGATTGTTCGTCTATGTGTTTTTCACCAGATAGGCTGTTTAAATCACGTTCTTTATTTTGTAGTGTTTGCATTGATTCGTGTTTTACGTTTGTTCATTAAAACATGGATCGCAATCTACACGCTGAAACGAAAACCGTTACACGCGGATCCTGTGTTCTGCCTTTCACCCAGGACAACGGAATGGATCCCATGCAGCGACCCAAAAAAACTAGTCCAAAAAAGGGGAAACGAGGCGGTCTTCTGCACATCGTGCACCACTCCCTAGCATTCTTCTCGCCAATGTCCAGTCTCTTGACAACAAGGTTGATGAAATCCGAGCAAGGGTAGCATTCCAGAGGGACATCAGAGACTGTAACGTTCTTTGCGTCACGGAAACATGGCTCACTGGAGAGACGCTATCGGAGGCGGTACAGCCAGCGGGTTTCTCCACGCATCGCGCCGACAGAAACAAACATCTTTCTGGTAAGAAGAGGGGCGGGGGCGTATGCCTTATGGCTAACGAGACATGGTGTGATGAAAGAAACATACAGGAACTCAAATCCTTCTGTTCACCTGATTTAGAATTCCTCACAATCAAATGTAGACCGCATTATCTACCAAGAGAATTCTCTTCGATTATAATCACAGCCGTATATATCCCCCCCCAAGCAGACACATCGATGGCTCTGAACGAACTTTATTTGACTCTTTGCAAACTGGAATCCATTTATCCGGAGGCTGCATTCATTGTAGCTGGGGATTTTAACAAAGCTAATCTGAAAACAAGACTCCCTAAATTTTATCAGCATATCGATTGCGCAACCAGGGGTGGAAAAACCTTGGATCATTGTTACTCTAACTTCCGCGACGCATATAAGGCCCTGCCCCGCCCTCCTTTCAGAAAAGCTGACCACGACTCCATTTTGTTGATCCCTGCCTACAGACAGAAACTAAAACAAGAGGCTCCCACGCTGAGGTCTGTCCAACGCTGGTCCGACCAAGCTGACTCCACACTCCATGACTGCTTCCATCACGTGGACTGGGACATGTTTTGTATTGCGTCAGATAACAATATTGACGAATACGCTGATTCGGTGTGCGAGTTCATTAGAACGTGCGTTGAAGATGTCGTTCCCATAGCAACGATTAAAACATTCCCTGACCAGAAACCGTGGATTGATGGCAGCATTCGTGTGAAACTGAAAGCGCGAACCACTGCTTTTAATCAGGGCAAGGTGACTGGTAACATGACCGAATACAAACAGTGCAGCTATTCCCTCCGCAAGGCTATCAAACAAGCTAAGCGTCAGTACAGAGACAAAGTAGAATCTCAATTCAACGGCTCAGACACAAGAGGCATGTGGCAGGGTCTACAGTCAATCACGGACTACAAGAAGAAATCCAGCCCAGTCACGGACCAGGATGTCCTGCTCCCAGGCAGACTAAATAACTTTTTTTTGCCCGCTTTGAGGACAATACAGTGCCACTGACACGGCCTGCAACGAAAACATGCGGACTCTCCTTCACTGCAGCCGAGGTAAGAGTAAGACATTTAAACGTGTTAACCCTCGCAAGGCTGCAGGCCCAGACGGCATCCCCAGCCGCGCCCTCAGAACATGCGCAGACCAGCTGGCCGGTGTGTTTACGGACATATTCAATCAATCCCTATACCAGTCTGCTGTTCCCACATGCTTCAAGAGGGCCACCATTGTTCCTGTTCCCAAGAAAGCTAAGGTAACTGAGCTAAACGACTACCGTCCCGTAGCACTCACTTCCGTCATCATGAAGTGCTTTGAGAGACTAGACAAGGACCATATCACCTCCACCCTACCCGACACCCTAGACCCACTCCAATTTGCTTACCGCCCAAATAGGTCCACAGACGATGCAATCTCAACCACACTGCACACTGCCCTAACCCATCTGGACAAGAGGAATACCTATGTGAGAATGCTGTTCATAGACTACAGCTCGGCATTCAACACTATAGTACCCTCCAAGCTCGTCATCAAGCTCGAGACCCTGGGTCTCGACCCCGCCCTGTGCAACTGGGTACTGGACTTCCTGACGGGCCGCCCCCAGGTGGTGAGGGTAGGCAACAACATCTCCACCCCGCTGATCCTCAACACTGGGGCCCCACAAGGGTGCGTTCTGAGCCCTCTCCTCTACTCCCTGTTCACCCACGACTGCGTGGCCACGCACGCCTCCAACTCAATCATCAAGTTTGCGGACGACACAACAGTGGTAGGCTTGATTGCCAACAACGTCGAGACGGCCTACAGGGAGGAGGTGAGGGCCCTCGGAGTGTGGTGTCAGGAAAATAACCTCACACTCAACGTCAACAAAACTAAGGAGATGATTGTGGACTTCAGGAAACAGCAGAGGGAACACCCCCCTATCCACATCGATGGAACAGTAGTGGAGAGGGTAGCAAGTTTTAAGTTCCTCGGCATACACATCACAGACAAACTGAATTGGTCCACTCACACAGACAGCATCGTGAAGAAGGCGCAGCAGCGCCTCTTCAACCTCAGGAGGCTGAAGAAATTCGGTTTGTCACCAAAAGCACTCACAAACTTCTACAGATGCACAATCGAGAGCATCCTGTCGGGCTGTATCACCGCCTGGTACGGCAACTGCTTCGCCCACAACCGTAAGGCTCTCCAGAGGGTAGTGAGGTCTGCACAACACATCACCGGGGGCAAACTACCTGCCCTCCAGGACACCTACACCACCCGATGTTACAGCAAGGCCATAAAGATCATCAAGGACATCAACCACCCGAGCCACTGCCTGTTCACCCCGCTATCATCCAGAAGGCGAGGTCAGTACAGGTGCATCAAAGCTGGGACCGAGAGACTGAAAAACAGCTTCTATCTCAAGGCCATCAGACTGTTAAACAGCCACCACTAACATTGAGTGGCTGCTGCCAACACACTGACACTGACACTGACTCAACTCCAGCCACTTTAATAATGGGAATTGATGGGAAATGATGTAAATATATCACTAGCCACTTTAAACAATGCTACCTTATATAATGTTACTTACCCTACATTATTCATCTCATATGCATGCGTATATACTGTACTCTATATCATAGACTGCATCCTTATGTAATACATGTATCACTAGCCACTTTAACTATGCCACTTTGTTTACATACTCACCTCATGTATATACTGTACTCGATACCATCTACTGTATCCTGCCTTTGCTGCTCTGTACCATCACTCATTCATATATCCTTGTGTACACATTATTTATCCCCTTACACTGTGTATAAGACAGTAGTTTTGGAATTGTTAGTTAGATTACTTGTTGGTTATTACTGCATTGTCGGAACTAGAAGCACAAGCATTTCGCTACACTCGCATTAACATCTGCTAACCATGTGTATGTGACAAATAAAATTTGATTTGATTTAATTTTAAGCCTCGTCCATTACTGTCCTGGTTAGTGATTACTGTCTTATTTCACTGTAGAGCCTCTAGCCCTGCTCAATATGCCTTAACCAACCATGTTGTTCCACCTCCTACATATGCGATGACATTACTTGGTTTAAACGTCTCTAGAGACTATATCTCTCTCATCATTACTCAATGCCTAGGTTTACCGCCAATGTATTCACATCCTACCTCACCTTTGTCTGTACACTATGCCTTGAATCAATGCTATCGTGTCCAGAAACCTGCTCCTTTTACTCTCTGTTCCGAACATGCTAGACGGCCAGTTCGTATAGCCTTTAGCCGTACCCTTATCCTACTTCTCCTCTGTTCCTCTGGTGATGTAGAGGTTAATCCAGGTCCTGCAGTGCCTAGCTCCACTCCCACTCCCAGGTGCTCTCATTGGTTGACTTCTGTAACCGTAAAAGCCTTGGTTTCATGCATGTTAACATTAGAGGCCTACTCCCTAAGTTTGTTTTACTCACTGCTTTAGCACACTCTGCCAACCCGGATGTCTTAGCCGTGTCTGAATCCTGGCTTAGGAAAACCACCAAAAACCCTGAAATCTCCATCCCTAACTATAACATTTTCCGCCACGATAGAATTGCCAAAGGGGGCGGTGTTGCAATCTACTGCAAAGAGAGCCTGAGTTCTATCTTACTATCCAGGTCTGTACCCAAACAATTCGAGCTTATACTTCTAAAAATGCACCTTTCCAGAAACAAGTCTCTCACTATTGTCGCTTGCTATAGACCACCCTCTGCCCCCAGCTGTGCCCTCGATATTCACCATATGTGAATTGATTGCCCCCCATCTATCTTCTGAGCTCGTGCTGCTAGGTGACCTAAACTGGGACATGCTTAACACCCCGGTCATCCAACAATCTAAGCTTGATGCTCTCAATCTCACACAAATGATCAATTAACCTACCAGGTACAACTCCATGGGCACCCTCATAGATAGCAACCTAACTAACTTGCCCTCCAAATACACGCTTGCTGTTTTCAATCAAGATCTCAGCGATCACTGCCTCATTGCCTGCATCCGTAATGGGTCTGCGATCAAACGACCACCCCTCATCACTGTCAAACGCTCCCTAAAACACTTCCGCGAGCAGGCCTTTCTAATCGACCTGGCCGGGGTATCCTGGAATGACATTGACCTCATCCCGTCAGTAGAGGATGCCTGGTTAATCTTTAAAAGTGCCTTCCTCACCATCTTAAATAAGCGTGCCCCGTTCAAAAAATGTTGAACTAGGAATAGATACAGTCATTGGATCACTCCAGACCTGTCTGTCCTTGACCAGCACAAAAACATCCTGTGGCGTTGTGCATTCGCATCGAATAGCCCCCATGACATGCAACTTTTCAGGGAAGTTAGAAACAAATATACACAGGCAGTTAGGAAAGCTAAGGCTAGCTTTTTCAAACAGAAATTTGCATCCTGTTGTACAAACTAAAAAACCTTCTGGGACACTAAAGTCCATGGAGAATAAGAGCACCTCCTCCCAGCTGCCCACTGCTCTGAGGCTAGGAAACACTGTTACCGCCGATAAATCCACTATAATTGAGAATTTCAAAAAGCATTTCTCTACGGCTGGCCATACTTTCCACCTGGCTACCCCTACCTCGGTCAACTGCCTGGCACCCTCCACAGCAACCCGCCCAAGCCCCCACCAATCAGCCGGGCTAGACAATCTGGACCCTCTCTTTCTGAAATTATCTGCCGAAATTGTTGCAACCCCTATTACTAGATTGTTCAACCTCTCTTTCGTATCGTCTGAGATTCCCAAAGATTGGAAAGCTGCCGCGTTATCCCCCTCTTGACCCAAACTGCTACAGACCTACAGTATATCTATCCTACCCTGTCTTTCTAAGGTCTTCAAAATCCAAGTTAACAAAAAGATTACCGACCATTTCGAATCCCACAGTACCTTCTCCGCTATCCAATCTGGTTTCAGAACTGGTCATGGGTGCACCTCAGCCACGCTCAAGGTCCTAAACGATATCATAACTGCCATCAATAAGAGACATTACTGTGCAGCCATATTCATCAACCTGGCCAAGGCTTTAGACTCTGTCAATCACCACATTCTTATTGACAGACTCGACAGCCTTGGTTTCTTAACCTGTAGTGACACCCCATCCCGTGAACGGGACCGTTGTCATCATCTGACACTAATTAGCATAACGCAATGGACATAAACCTTCCTAGAAAATATTCCTATTCATGAAAATGATAAGTGAAATATAATTGGAACATAACTTAGCCTTTTGTTAATCACCCTGTCATCTCAGATTTTCAAAATATGCTTTAGAGCCAACGCTAGACAAGCATTTGTGTAAGTTTATCATAGCCTAGCATAGCATTATGCCTTGCTAGCAGCAGGCAACCTTGTCACGGAAATCACAAAAGCAATCAAATTAAATTGTTTACCTTTGATGAACTTCGGATGTTTTCATTCACGAGACTCCCAGGTAGACAGCCTAAGTTCATTTTTTCCCAAAATATATTTTTTTTAGGCGAAATAGCTCCGTTTGTTCTTCACATTTGGCTGAGAAATCGCCCGGAAATTGCGGTCAATTATCTCCATAATATCAACAGAAACATGGCAAACGTTGTTTAGAATCCATCCTCAAGGTGTTTTTCTAATAGCTATTCGATAATATATCCGTCGGGACAATTTGTTTTTCACTAGGACCGATTGGAGTAATGGCTACCTCTGTATTTTACGCGAGAATCTCTCTCGGAGCCACCATGTGACCACTTACGCAATGTGGCCGCAATGTGGCCGTATTCTTCAACAGAAATGTGTAAAACTACATCACAATGCTGTAGACACCTTGGGGAATACGTAGAAAGCGTAAGCTCGTTGATGGTATATTCACAGCTGAATAGGGAGTCATTGGAAGGCAGCGCTTTCAAAACCTGGGGCACTTCCAGATTGGATTTTTCTCAGGCTTTCGCCTGCAACATCATTTCTGTTATATTCACAGACAATATATTTACAGTTTTGGAAACGTTAAAGTGTTTTCTATCCAAAGCTGTCAATTATATGCATATTCTAGCATCTTTTCCTGACAAAATATCCCGTTTTTTTTCCAAAAATGAAAATACTGCCCCCTAACACCAAGAGGTTTTAAATGATTGCCTCGCCTGGTTTACCAACTGCTTTCTCTGATAGAGTTCAGTGTGTCAAATCGGAGGGCCTGTTGTGCGGACGTCTGGCAGTCTCTATGGGGGTGCCACAGGGTTCAATTCTCGGGCCGACTCTCTTCTCTGTATACATCAATGATGTCGCTCTTGCTGCTGGTGATTCTCTGATCCACCTCTACGCAGATGACACCATTCTGTATACTTCTGGCCCCTCTTTGGACACTGTGTTAACTAACCTCCAGACAAGCTTCAATGCCATACAACTCTCCTTCCGTGGCATCCAACTGCTCTTAAATGCAAGTAAAACTAAATGCATGCTATTCAATCGATCATTGCCCACACCTGCCCGCCCGTCCAGCATCACTACTCTGGACGGCTCTGACTTAGAATACGTGTACAACTACAAATACCTAGGTGTCTGGTTAGACTGTGAACTCTCTTTCCAGACTCACATTTAGCATCTCCAATCCAAAATTAAATCTAGAATCGGCTTCCTATGTCGCAACAAAGCATCCTTCACTCATGCTGCCAATCATACCCTCGTAAAACTGACCATCCTATCGATCCTCGACTTCGGCAATGCCATCTATAAAATAGCCTCCAACACTATACTCAACAAATTGGATGCAGTCTATCACAGTGCCATTCGTTTTGTCACCAAAGCCCCATACACTACTCACCACTGCGACCTGTACGCTCTCGTTGGTTGGCCCTCGCTGCATACTCGTAGCCAAACCCACTGGCTCCAGGTTATCTACACGTTTCTGCTAGGTAATGCCCCGCCTTATCTCAGCTCACTGGTCACTATAGCAGCACCCACTCGTAGCACACTCTCCACTGGTCACCCCCAAAGCCAATTCCCCCTTTGGTCGCCTTTCCTTCCAGTTCTCTGCTGCCATTTGACTGGAACAAACTGCAAAAATCACTGAAGCTGGTTACTCGTATCTCGCTCACTAGCTTTAAGCACAAGCTGTCAGAGCAGCTCACAGATCACTGCACCTGTATATAGCCCATCTGTAAACAGCCCACCTATCTACCGCATCCCCATACTGTATTTATTTATTTAGCTTTCTCCTTTGCACCCCAGTATCTCTACTTGCACACTCATCTTCTGCACATCTACCATTCCAGTGTTTAATTGCTATATTGTAATTACTTCGCCACCATGGCCTATTTATTTCCTTATCTTACCTCATTTGCACTCACTGTATATAGACTTTTTGTATTATTTTTTCTACTGTATTATTGACTGTATGTTTTGTTTATTCCATGTGTAACTCTGTGTTGTATGTGTCGAATTGCTACGCTTTATCTTGGCCAGGTCGCAGTTGCAAATGAGAACTTGTTCTCAACTAGCCTACCTGGTTAAATAAAGGTGTTCTCAACTAGCCTACCTGGTTAAATAAAGGTGTTCCCAACTAGCCTACCTGGTTAAATAAAGGTGTTCCCAACTAGCCTACCTGGTTAAATAAAGGTGAAATAAAAATACAAAAACCAGACGGCACAATTTCTGTTTTTTTAATTTACTAATAGCCAGGGGGACTCTCCAATACTCAGACATAATTTACAAATGAAGCATTTGTGTTTAGTGAGTCCACCAGATCAGAGGCAGTAGGGATGACCAAGGATGTTCTCTTCAAGAGCGTGAATTGGAAAATGTTCCCGTCTGCTAAGCATTCAAAATGTAACAAGTACCTTTGGGTGTCAGGAAAAATGTATGGAGTAGAAAGTACATTATTTTCTTTAGGAATGTAGTGAAGCAAAAGTTCTCAAAAATATAAATAGTAAAATGAAGAACAGATACCCCAAAAAATGACGTAAGTAGTACAGTACTTCAAATAATTTTTACTTAAGCACTTTACAACACTGTTGGTATTCTCCTGCCATGTCTAGAACTTCCATCTTCAGTGTATATCAGCCATGGGTAATGCTCAACATTGACATGAAAATGAGTGATAAACACAGTTCAAAGCTATGAGCCTCATCACCTCCAACACACACACACACTCACACAGTTGTGTATTGCTAACCCTGTGGGGAACAAATAATTTATTCCCAACCAATATCATATTTTCCCTAACCCTTAACCTAACATTAACCCTAACCTTAACACTAAACCTAACCTTAACCCCAAACCACTAACCCTAAAACTATACCTTACCCCAACTCCTAACCTTAGCTCTAAACTTAACCGTAACCCCTAACCTTAACCCTAAACTTAACTGTAACCCTAACCCTACAGTAACTGTAACCCTAACCCTAAACCTAACCCCTAAGGCTAAAATCCTCGTGGTGACAAGCAAAATTTCCCCACTTCCTTGTTTTGCTATCCTTGTGAGAACTTCTGGTACCCACAAGGATAGTTAAACAAAACACCACACACATACTCACACACACACACAGCTCCGTATCTCTTAGCCCCCTTATTAATTGTGTATCAATATTCCCTGGTAGATCTGGGAGGAAAAGTGTTTCTCTGGGGTTGGTGTATCAGCCTTGTGGTGGCAGCCCTTGTTCTGAAGAGTGTTTCTCTGGGGTCGGTATATTAGCCTTGTGGTGGCAGCCCTGCGTCTGAACCCACACATTAGACGCCTGAAGCCACCACCAAGCACCTAAGATGTGAGCTGGAGAATGCTACTGTCATTAGCCTTCAAATTGAGAGGATTATGGACCTGCACGAATCTAAATGTGCACGTACTTGTACAAACACACACACCAGCGCTATGGACTCTTTTCACACCCTCAGATAAGATTGTCAACTGGGCTCAGTTCTTCAGGAGAAGGAAAGAAGCCCATTTCTGGTAGGATACTGTCAAAGTGATTTCAGCTCTCAGCTCTTAGCCAGTTTTAGTTAAATCATCACATTAAACTTCTCCTCTTCTCTATTGCAACAATAGATCCACGGATAATGATTGTGTTTGGACTGTGATGTTCCTGGAACGGAGCAGGAAATGGACTGTCCTCCCCTGATTGCACTTGCTATATCTCCAACAATAAGACTGTATACACTACTACTTTAATAACCGTTTTAAGTGACGAGACATTAAAGCACAAAAAGACTTACAGCTGACTCTCCTTTATATTCACACCTTACTTTTGAACTTGGAAAGATAGGCTACGGCTAAGAGTTAAACTGTTTTAAGCAGCCTTATTGGGAAATGAAAAGTGTGTGGTATAATGAAGCCTACTGTAGCCTATGGTAAATGCACAATATAAATAAAGTTGGACTTGAGCATGAATCTGGATATAAATGTTGACCTGTTTTTGCCCCCCTCCAGCACAGCTGTTAGCATAAGCTTCTCTCCCTCCACCAAAGTGCTGTAAACTGTCTCTATCCAGGCATAGCACTGTCAGTCTCTGGTGTGATCCCAGAAACAGCTCCATCAAAAATAAGCTCTGGGTGGTTCTGCCCTCTCACAGGTTCTCCAGAGTAGGAAAGAAAGGTAAAGAGTGTGGAAAGCAGAGAGGAGGACTGTTTGGTAAGAGAGTTTGGGAGGACAGGAGAGCCTGGAGCAACATGGACTCAGCGGTAGACGTAACATAGTAACAAATATCCGGGAAACTCCAATTAGTATCATATGTCACATGTCGAATGGCATGTATTCATTTGTGGATGTACATCATTCATTTCGTGTGATATGTTGCGATATGTTACAAATTTTCAAAACATATAATATGTTACAAATTCCAATTTGTTGTGGCTACCGTTAGCTATGTGGCTAACGTTAGCTAGGCTAGGGGTTAGAGGTTAAGGTTAAGGTTAGGAGTTAGGTTAAAGGGTTAAGATTAAGTTTAGGGTTAGGGAAAGGGTTAGCTAACATGCTAAGGAGTTACAAAGCCCTCTTCACCACCACCTCATCCTCACCTCACCCACTTACATCTGAATTCCCAGGGGAGGATCTGTCTTCTCACTCAGTGACTCACTCACCCCTCTGTACCGATCAGACCTACCTCCTCTCCTTGACCCTGCTCTCCTCTGTAGGATAATACACATAATACTATACTAAAGAAAACCCAACTCCGGTATTGGTGGTGGGACTCATCCAAGTTAGAGAAAGCAGATTGCCAGAGTTCGATTGAATAGTATGTGTTAAGTTAACCTGTTCCCCCCTCTGATGGAGAGATATACGATTGAATAGTATGTGTTAAGTTAACCTGTTCCCCCTCTGATGGAGAGATATACGATTGAATAGTATGTGTTAAGTTAACCTGTTTCCCCTCTGATGGAGAGATATACATGATAGCTGATAAAAACAGCAGGAAAAGCCCTTCAGCAATGAAGATTCATTGGATGAATTCACCCGAACAACTTGTTTAATTATGTCAACAGCCTTCTATAGTGACCCTTTTTTAATGATCTTTTCAACAGGATTAATATTGACTTTATACTTTCTGATGGGTGGCCAGTCCTCTTCTGGCTGTGGAGATTATAAGAGTACATGGCCATTAAGGCCAGATCGTTCTTCAAGATGTTCAAATGTTCATAGATGACCAGCAGGGTCAAATAGTAATCACAGTGGTTATAGAGGTTACAACAGGTCAGCACCTCAGGAGTAAATGTCAATTGTCTTTTCATAGTCGAGCACTCAGAGGCTGAGACAGCAGGTGCGGCAAAGAGAGAGAGAGATGGAGAGTTAAAAACAGCAGGTCTGGGACAGGTAGCACGTCCGATGAACAGGTCAGGGTTCCATAGCCACAGGTAGAACAGTTGAAACTGGAGCAGCAACACAAGGAGTCATCAGGCCAGGTAGTCCTGAGGCATGGTCCTAGGGCTCAGGTCCTCCGGGAGGGGAGGGACAGCAAGAGAAAGAATTAGAGGGAGCATACTTAAATTCACATAGGACACCAGATAGGACAGGAGAAATATACCGCATATAACAGATTGACCCTAGTCTCCAGGCACATAGACTATTGCAGCATAGACACTGGAGGCTGAGACGGTTGGGGGTCAGAAGACATTGTGGCCCCGTCCGAGGATACCCCTGGACATGGCCAATCAGTCAGGATATAACCCACCACTTTGCCAAAGAACAACCCCCCACACCACTAGAGGGATATCAACAGACCACCAACTTACTACCCTGAGACAAGGCTGAGTATAGCCCACAAAGTTCTCCTCCACCACACGAGCCCAAGGGGGCACAAGACCGGACAGGAAGATCACGACGAGTATCAAGCCGAGTATAGGGCAAAAAAACCTGGCATGATGTGACGCACCCCTCCTAGGGACGGCATGGAAGAGCACTAGCAAGCCAGTGACAAAGCCCCCATAATAGGGTCAGAGGCAGAGAATACCAGTGGAGAGAGGGGAGCTGGCCAAGCAGAGACAGCGAGGGCGGTTCGTTATTCCAGTGCCTTGTCATTCACATTCGCACCCCTGGGCCAGACTACATTCAATCATAGGACCTACTGGTGAGATGAGTCTTCAGTAAAGACTTTAAGGTCGTGACCGAGTCTGTGTCTCTCACATGGACAGGCAGACGATTCCAAATAAATTGAGCTCTGTAGGAGGAAGCCCTGCCTCCAGCTGTTCGCTTAGAAATTGTAGGGACAATAAGGAGGCCTGTGTCTTGTGACCATAGTGTACATGTAGGTATTTACGGCAGGACCAAATTGTAGAGATGGGTAGGAGAGAGTCCATGTAATGCTTTGTAGGTTAGAAGTAAAAAATAAAAGCTCTAGCCTTAACAGGAAGCCAGTATAGAGAGGCTAGCAATGGAGTATTATGATCACATTTTTGGGTTCTAGCCAAGATTACAGAGTTATTACAGAGTTATTACAGAGTTATTTCAGAGTTATTACAGAGTTATTACAGAGTTATTACAGAGTTATTACAGAGTTATTACAGAGTTATTTCAGAGTTATTACAGAGTTATTTCAAAGCTCTACTGAGATTTCTTTATGATTTGTATATACAATAAAAACAACATACAATTGGAAACAAGGCAATTAAAATAGCAATAGTGGGCATGGTGCTAAATACATTTTAGAATGGGACTAGGACTATGAAAAAGACTGTACAAGTGGGGGGTTTTAGGCCCATTTTAAAAGTTCAGAGAGATGGAGTGGCTCTCAGATTGTCAGGGAGAGCATTTCATATAGGCAAGGGAGCAGAAAGCTCGTTCCCCCAAGGTTCAGAGACTTGTCTTGGGGACTTGAAGCAGTAGGGAGTGGCTGGAGCGGAGAGTGGCTCGCTGATTGAGATTAGGTCGCTGATGTAGAAGGGCTCAATCCATTCAAGGCTTTAAATACAAGCAAGATAATTTTGAAGTGGATCCTATAGTTGACCGGTAGCCAGTGGAGTTGGGCCAGGATCGGGCTGATGTGGTCTGACTTCTTGGTCCTGGACTGCACCTCTACCTCTGTCTGCTCCTTAACTGGAGTCCTACAGTAGATGGGCATCACCATAACCATAAAGTTCTGGCCTGGTTTAGATCTTATCTGTCGGAAAGATATCAGTTTGTCTCTGTGAATGGTTTGTCCTCTGACAAATTAACTGTACATTTCGGTGTTCCTCAAGGTTCCGTTTTAGGACCACTATTGTTTTCACTATATATTTTACCTCTTGGGGATGTTATTCGAAAACATAATGTTAACTTTCACTGCTATGCGGATGACACACAGCTGTACATTTCAATGAAACTTGGTGAAGCCCAAAAATTGCCCTTGCTAGAAGCATGTGTTTCAGACATAAGGAAGTGGATGGCTGTAAACTTTCTACTTTTAAATTCGGACAAAACAGAGATGCTTGTTCTAGGTCCCAAGAAACAAAGATATCTTCTGTTGAATCTGACAATTAGTCTTAATGGTTGAACAGTCGTCTCAAATAAAACTGTGAAGGACCTCGGCGTTACTCTGGACCCTGATCTCTCTTTTGAAGAACATATCAAGACCATTTCAAGGACAGCTTTTTTCCATCTACGTAACATTGCATGGCGGCAGAGTAGACTAGTGGTTAGAGCGTTGGACTAGTAATCGGAAGGTTGCAAGTTCAAACCCCCGAGCTGACATGGTTCTGCCCCCTAGGCCGTCATTGAAAATAAGAATTTGTTCTTAACTGACTTGCCTAGTTAAATAAAGGTAAAATTAAAAAAAATAGCAAAAATCTGAAACTTTCTGTCCAAAAATGATGCAGAAAAATTAATCCATGCTTTTGTCACTTCTAGGTTAGACTACTGCAATGCTCTACTTTCCGGCTACCCGGATAAAGCACTAAATAAACTTCAGTTAGTGCTAAATACGGCTGCTAGAATCCTGACTAGAACCAAAAAATGTGATCATATTACTCCAGTGCTAGCCTCACTACACTGGCTTCCTGTCAAAGCAAGGGCTGATTTCAAGGTTTTACTGCTAACCTACAAAGCATTACATGGGCTTGCTCCTACCTATCCCTCTGATTTGGTCCTGCCGTACATACCTACACGTACGCTACGGTCACAAGACGCAGGCCTCCTAATTGTCCCTAGAATTTCTAAGCAAACAGCTGGAGGCAGGGCTTTCTCCTATAGAGCTCCATTTTTATGGAACGGTCTGCCTACCCATGTCAGAGGCGCAAACTCGGTCTCAACCTTTAAGTCTTTACTGAAGACTCATCTCTTCAAAGCACAGGACTATGATTGAGTGTAGTCTGGCCCAGGAGTGGGAAGGTGAACGGAAAGGCTCTGGAGCAACGAACCGCCCTTGCTGTCTCTGCCTGGCCGGTTCCCCTCTTTCCACTGGGATTCTCTGCCTCTAACCCTATTACAGGGGCTGAGTCACTGGTTTACTGGGGCTCTCTCATGCCGTCCCTGGAAGGGGTGCGTCACCTGAGTGGGTTGATTCAATGATGTGGTCATCCTGTCTGGGTTGGCGCCCCCCCTTGGGTTGTGCCATGGCGGAGATCTTTGTGGGCTATACTCAGCCTTGTCTCAGGATGGTAGGTTGGTGGTTGAAGATATCCCTCTAGTGGTGTGGGGGCTGTGCTTTGGCAAAGTGGGTGGGGTTATATCCTTCCTGTTTGGCCCTGTCCGGGGGTGTCCTCGGATGGGGCCACAGTGTCTCCTGACCCCTCCTGTCTCAGCCTCCAGTATTTATGCTGCAGTAGTTTATGTGTCGGGGGGCTAGGGTCAGTTTGTTATATCTGGAGTACTTCTCCTGTCCTATTCGGTGTCCTGTGTGAATCTAAGTGTGCGTTCTCTAATTCTCTCCTTCTCTCAATCTTTCTCTCTCTCGGAGGAGGACCTGAGCCCTAGGACCATGCCCCAGGACTACCTGACATGATGACTCCTTGCTGTCCCCAGTCCACCTGGCCGTGCTGCTGCTCCAGTTTCAACTGTTCTGCCTTATTATTATTCGACCATGCTGGTCATTTATGAACATTTGAACATCTTGGCCATGTTCTGTTATAATCTCCACCCGGCACAGCCAGAAGAGGACTGGCCACCTCACATAGCCTGGTTCCTGTCTAGGTTTCTTCCTAGGTTTTGGCCTTTCTAGGGAGTTTTTCCTAGCCACCGTGCTTCTACACCTGCATTGCTTGCTGTTTGGGGTTTTAGGCTGGGTTTCTGTACAGCACTTTGAGATATCAGCTGATGTACGAAGGGCTATATAAATAAATTTGATTTGATGATAACCCTCACCTAAACCCCAATCACTTATATTGGTGACAGGCCAGGAACCAAAGTTTTGGTCAGTGTTTCCCTGGGAACCCTTATTAGGGGAGGACAAGCAGGAAATGTATAAAAGCACACCTTGGTCGAGTTCAGCTGAGAACTTTGTACCTGGAAGGGCCTTTGGTGTGAATAGGCTGGTGCTGTGAACAACCATTTTGTAACTATTCTTGAATTAATGTTTGGGTTGTGGTCGATTGATCTGAATGGTATGTGTTGAGTTTGACCATCAGTGAGTTTATTCATGTGTGACAATATTCAAGATGTTTAAAATGGAAATTGCAATAATGTAATTTTGTTTTCAGTTAGTTTATTGGCACTTCGCTCCAATAAGGTGATTGTCTTTAAGTAAAGTCATTTGCATTCTAAAATATATATATTGTGTATGTAAAGGCAGTGGTTAACTGTTCTCTTTCCTACCATCAGAAGTACAGTATTGTCTGTCACTGTATTTGGTCATCTTGTGAACTTGTTCAGCTGAATCTCCGTGTAAGCACTGTTGTATTTCAGAAAGCGATCTAGTGGAAGTAACAGATCTAAGAAATCATTTTGGTGTACTCTTGGTAATGTGTTATTTATGTGTCGAACAAGCCAACCTAATCCTCTAAGCTTTAGTAAACTTGACTTGTTGTTTATATCTACCTCTGTACTGTTTTTCTGTCATGAGCCTGGAACCTGTCTAACGTTTAGATGTTACAATTATAGTTTAAAGTGTGTATTTTTACTAAGGTGTTGTCTGGTCTGTTACATTGGTCAGAACTGTTGACCCAACTCCATAGGTGGCCTGTCACAAACCTGTGTGTCTTAGGTCCTGATTGAGGTTTTCCCCTCATTAAACAGTATCTGGTATAGTGTCCTATGTCCTGATTGAGGTGTTCCCCTCATTAAACAGTAACTGGTATAGTGTCTTATTTCCTGATTGAGGTGTTCCCCTCATTATACAGTAACTGGTATAGTGTCTTATGTCCTGATGGAGGTCTTCCCCTCATTAAACAGTAACTGGTATAGTGTCTTATGTCCTGATTGAGGTGTTCCCCTCATTAAACAGTAACTGGTATAGTGTCTTATGTCCTGATTGAGGTGTTCCCCTCATTAAACAGTATCTGGTATAGTGTCTTATGTACTGATTGAGGTGTTCCCCTCATTAAACAGTAACTGGTGGAGTGTCTTGAAGTACATTTGGAAAGTATTCAGACCCCTTGACTTTTTCCACATTTTGTTACGTTACATCCTTATTCTAAAATAGATTTTTTTTTAATTCCCACCTAATCAATCTACACTCAATACCCTAATGACAAAGCAAAAACAGGTTTTAAACATTTTTGCTAATTTATTAAAAATAAAAAAACTGATGCCACATTTATGTAAGTATTCAGACCCTTTTTCTCAGTACTTTGAGCCTTGAGTCTTCTTGGGTATGACGCTACAAGCTTGGAACACATGTATTTGATGAGTTTCTCCCATTCTTCTCTGCATATCCTCTCAAGCTCTGTCAGGTTGTATGGGGAGCGTCGCTGCACAACTATTTTCAGGTCCCTCCAGAGATGTTCGATCGGGTTCAAGTCCAGGCTCTGGCAGGGCCACTCAAGGACATTCAGAGACTTGTCCTGAAGCCACTCTTGTATGTCTTTTCTGTGTGTTTAGGGTCATTGTCCTGCTGGAAGGTGAATATTTGCCCCAGTCTGAGGCTCTGAGAGCTCTGAGGCAGGATTTCTCTCTGAGGATCTCTCTGTATTTTGCTCCGATCATCTTTCTCTCAATCCTGACTAGTCTCCCAGTCCCTGCCGCTGAAAAACATCCCCACAGCATGATGCTGCCACCACCATGCTTCACCATAGGGATGGTGTCAGGTTTCCTCCAGACATGACGCTTGGCATTCAAGCCAAAGAGTTCAATCTTGGTTTCATGAGACCAGAGAATCTTGTTTCTCATGGTCTGAGAGTCGTTTAGGTGCCTTTTGGCAAACTCCAAGCAGGCTGTCATGTGCCTTTTACTGAGGAGTGGCTTCCGCCTGGCCACCCTACCATAAAGTCCTGATTGGTGGAGTGCTGCAAAGATGTTTGTCCTTCTGAAAGGTTCTCCCATCTACAGAGGAACTCTGGAGCTCTGTCAGAGTGACCATTGGGTTTTTGGTCACCTCCCTGACCAAGGCACTTCTCCCCCGATTGCTCAGTTTGGCTGGGCGGCCAGCTCTAGGAAGAGTCTTGGTGGTTCCAAACTTCTTCCATTTAAGAATGATGGAGGCCACTGTGTTCTTGGGGTCCTTCAATGCTGCTGAAAAGTTTTGGTACACTTCCCTAGATCTGTGCCTTGACACAGTCCTGTCTCGGAGCTCTACAAACAATTCCTTCAATGTCATGGCTTGGTTTTTGCTCTGACATGCACTGTCAACTGTGGGACCTTATATAGATAGGTGTTTACCTTTCCAAATCATGTCCAATCAATTGCATTTACCACAGGTGGACTCCAATCGAGTTGTAGAAACACCTCACGGATGATCAATGGAGACAGGATGCACCTGCGCTCAATTTCGAGTCTCATAGTAAAGGGTCTGAATACTTATGTAAATAAGTATATTATACATTTTCAGAAATGTCTAAAAACCAGTTTTTTTTTTACTTTTTCATTATGGGGTATTATGTGTAGATTGATGAGAATAAGGCTGTAACGTAACAACGTGTGGAAAGGTCAAGGGATCTGAATACACTATGTTCTGGTTGAGGTGTTCCCCTCATTAAACAGTAACTGGCGTAGTCTGGTAGTTGTGTCATTTTAGCTAACCCTAAAGTCATGTCCGCAGAAACACTACAGTAAATACTGCAGTATACTACAGTCATGTCTACAAAACACTACAGTAAATATTACAGTAAATTACCCCCCCAAAATATGACAGTGAATACTATGGAATAATACAGTCATGTCCACAAAATACACTACAGTAAATACTACAGTATACTACAGTCATGTCAGCAAAATACACTACAGTAAATACTACAGTATACTACAGTCATGTCAGCAAAATACACTACAGTAAATACTACAGTGTACTACAGTCATGTCAGCAAAATACACTACAGTAAATACTACAGTGTACTACAGTCATGTCAGCAAAATACACTACAGTAAATACTACAGTGTACTACAGTCATGTCAGCAAAATACACTACAGTAAATACTACAGTGTACTACAGTCATGTCAGCAAAAAACACTACAGTAAATACTACAGTGTACTACAGTCATGTCCACAAAATACACTACAGTAAATACTACAGTGTACTACAGTCATGTCAGCAAAAACACTGCAGTGAATACTATTGTTTAAAATGTAAATATAGTAATACTACAGCATTTAGAAATGGGTCCTGTGTGACTCAGTTGGTAGAGCATTGCGCTTTGATTCCCATGGGGGACCAGTATGAACATGTATGCCCTCTACTGTGAGATCTCTGGATAAGAGTGTCTGCTAAATGACTCAAATATATACACTATAGTATTTTTTTCATTTGGGTTCATTTTTGAAAGCGAGTGATTTTGTCTTGTGATTTTTGTCAAGCTGCTGTCAATTTGGAGGGTTATGTTTTGAGTGAATGACTCACACAGACACACGCGCACACACAAACGCTAAACCTACATGTTTGACAGCTGTGGAAACACAAGCTTTGACAGCTCCAATAAAACATGAGCAAATGGCAACCAAAAGCGTCTGCAGAGATGATTGATTTTCCAAGGAATATGAATTTGGCAATATAGAAAGGGTCTAATGAAGAGAGGGTCTAATTAATTCCCTCTCTTCTGATGCAGTGTTCCCAGGAGCGGTCCCCCAGTGCACGCCTGCCTGTCTAGAATGTTCATCATTAGCCTGTTATTGTCAGTCTCCTGGATGCTTAACTATCAACCAGCTCTCACAGTCTCACTTTAGAATCCAACGTTTGTCCAAAAGGTTAAGCTAAGGGTATATATATATATATAGTACCAGTCAAAAGATTGTACTCACCTACTAATTTTTACTATTTTCTACATTGTCGATAGTGAAGAAATAACACATATGGAATCATTAGTAACCAAAATAGTGTTAAACAGATCCAAATATATTTAGAATTCAAGGCACACTTAACCAGCAGGGCTACCACAGCATTCTGCAGGAATACGCCATCCCATCTGGTTTGTGCTTAGTGGGATTATCATTGGTTTACAAACATGACAATGACCCAAAACACACCTCCAGGCTGTGTAAGGTCTATTTGACCAATTGGAATGATGGAGTGCTGCATCAGATAACCTGGCCTCCACAATCACCCGACCTCAACCCAATTGAGATGGTTTGGGATGAGTTGGACCGTAGAATGAAGGAAAAGCAGCCAACAAGTGCTCAGCATATGTGGGAACTCCTTCAAAATTATTGGGAAAGCATTGCAGGTGACCACTTCATGAAGCTGGTTGAGAGAATGCCAAGAGTGTGCAAAGCTGTCATCAAGGCAAAGGATGGCTACTTTGAAGAATCTCATGGGATTAGGCCCAGTCACCACCCCCTAACATAACCATCTCTCTTGGATCTTGAGTATCTTGGCTGTAACTACAGAGTGCTGTATTCCACTGGCCAGATGAAGGATGGACATGAATAGGTCAAAATATGGAAATCATGTTAGTGCAGGAGAAGCTGGACTGCCACACAGAAGGAAATATTAGGTGCCATATTGGGTGTATGATTTTATATGTATGTGCTTGCGCTGGTGCATAGGTGAAAACTAAACTCTAATCACTAGGAATTCAGCCAGGTTGTTCAAGATTGACAAAAGATGGATGTCTATCCATGTCCTGAGGATGTCCTGAAATGCCTTCAATACCAGCCACTGGGGTTTACATTGAGCGATATTACCATCAAGTAGGCTTGGGTTTTGCTAGGGGGTGGTGGATGGATGTAATCCCATTACTCTTCACAAGAATGTTGTGTATTCTATCCCAGTCGTGGGCACAGTTTTTTAATGTTTTATTTTAAGCCTACATTAACCCTTACCTTAACCCTTACATTAACCCTTACCTTAACCCTTACCTTAACCCTTACCTTAACCCTTACCTTAACCCTTACCTTAACCATTCAGAATGAGTCCCAAACCTTAACCCTTACCTTAACCATTCAGAATGAGTCCCAAACCTTAACCCTTACCATAACTATTCAGAATGAGTCCCAAACCTTAACCCTTACCTTAACCATTCAGAATGAGTCCCAAACATTAACCCCTACCTTAACCATTCAGAATGAGTCCCAAACCTTAACCCTTACCTTAGCCATTCAGAATGAATCCCAAACCTTAACCCTTACCTTAACCATTCAGAATGAGTCCCAAACCTTAACCCTTACCTTAACCATTCAGAATGAGTCCCAAACCTTAACCCTTACCTTAACCATTCAGAATGAGTCCCAAACATTAACCCTTACCATAACTATTCAGAATGAGTCCCAAACATTAACCCTTACCTTAACCATTCAGAATGAGTCCCAAACCTTAACCCTTACCATAACTATTCAGAATGAGTCCATTAACCCTTACCTTAACCATTCAGAATGAGTCCCAAACCTTAACCCCTACATTAACTATTCAGAATGAGTCCCTAAACTTAATGTTTTATACCTATCCCAAACCTTAACCATTCATAATGAGTCCCTAAACATCATGTTTTAACGCTATCCCAACATTAACGCTTAGACCCTAACCGTAATTTCAAAATTTGACGTTTTGAGGATGTGGATTAGCGTCTAATTCTGCAGTAAGACTGTGAGAGCTTGTTGAGGAATCACACATCAGAAAACTACACTCTAATCACTAGGATTGGGCTACGACGTAGAATTATCATTCACAACACGCCCTTCCTACTCACTTTGATCATCTTGGAGTTAGAGTCTGAGTGCCCGGGGTACTTACTGAACCAGACAGGTCTCGCTGAAGCTGGTGCTGAACAACACAGGATGCTTCCTCTGTTTTCAGTCACAAGGGGGGACAGATATGTACCAAAGCGATTTAAAAACTGTGGTAAAGCAGGGTATCCCACCAAAAAGGCCCCAGCCAGTTCATATTGGATACATGTTTACTGTATAGGGGATGCATTTCTTTCTTGTTTTGGACTTTCTGGATTTTTTGCTTAATGGTATTTTATTGATATTGTATTACTGCACTTGTGGGGCAGCAGGTAGCCTAGTGGTGAGAGCGTTGGGCTAGTAACCTGAACAAGGCAGTTCCCGGTAGGCTGTCATTGTAAATAAGAATTTGTTGTTAACTGACTTACCTACTTAATTAAAAGTAGCTAGAAGCGTTTTGCTAATCTGTGTACACAACCAATAAACTGTGTACACAACCAATAAATGTAATTTGTTACATACAGTATTATTGATTTTTTTAAAGTACTGTGAAGTAAAATCATAATAGTCATCATCACAATATTACTGTCACGTTCTGACCATAGTTATTTTGTGTTTTCCTTGTTTTAGTGTTGGTCAGGACGTGAGCTGGGTGGTCATTCTATGTTGGATGTCTAGTTTGTCTGTTTCTGTGTTTGGCCTGATATGGTTCTCAATCAGAGGCAGGTGTTAGTCATTGTCTCTGATTGGGAACCATATTTAGGTAGCCTGTTTTGTCATTGTGGGTTGTGGGCGATTGTCTATGTGTAGTGTTTGTGTCAGCACATTTCGAATTTAGCGTCACGGTCGTTGTTCATTTATTGTTTTGTTCACTTTACTTTGTGTTTTCGTCATCTATTGAAATGATGCATTCACACCACGCTGCGCTTTGGTCCACTTCTTACGACGATCGTGACAATTACATTCAAATATGCATCATACTTTTTATGCTTCTACTTTACTGACATGCATTTTCATTGTGTAGTCTGTAAAATCTGTAGTAGACAAACTGGTTTACATGTCAAATCTATAGGATTACCAATCGCTTCAGTGATCATCGAGTGGTGCAGCGGTCTAAGGCACTGCATCTCAGTGCAAGACATTACTACAGTCCCTGGTTTGATTCCAGGCTGTATCAAATCCGGCCATGATTGGGAGTCCCATAGGGCGGCGCACAATTGGCTCAGCGTTGTCATGGTTTGGCCAGGGTAGGCCGTCATTGTAAATAAACCCACTAGGGTTTACATTGAGCGATATTACCATCAAGTAGGCTTGGGTTTTGCTAGGGGGTTGCCTAGTTAAATAAAGGTGACATTTACTAATGTAATTATTTTTTTTAAACAGGAGTTGGATTAAGTAATAGTAAAATGTATTTTAATAAAAGATGAGAGAATAATGTCAAAAGTAATGTGAGCATTGCCTTGTGAAAGGCAGTTACTTTATATCAATGTGAAACATGGATATCTAGATGAAACACTGATTAAGTTTGGAGAAAAATACTGTATGATTTTGTTGTACTTAGTCAATAAAAACAGCCTTATTGATGATCTGTTGTGAGTTTTGTACAGAGTTGGGATGATCTGTTTTGAGTTTTGTACTAAGAGTTGTGATGATCTGTTTTGAAAATGTAGCACATACAGTACTAGAAAAACCAAAACCTACTTGAAAGTAACAGTGCTCACTTTTGCCCCTAGTGGTTGGTTTCCATGTAATCTCCCTACGTCCTCAGACATAAATGGACATTGAATACTGACTTGTATCATGGGTGACCTGGCTGATTGTGTATAAGCCTTATGAATCAGAAAAGATTGCTTACAGAAGCAATCAATACCTCTATATCAAATAGGTTTGTTATCCCTGTCTGGGAGGAATCTTCTCTGTTAAGCATCTCTCTCACACGCACACACACACACCAATGTTAAATCAACGGTCTTTGACAGCTCCAGTAAAACTTGTCGTGAGCAAACGGCAAACTAAAGCATCTGCTCCGACTCTGTAGAGATGATTGATTTTCTGTGGAATTCAAATTTGGTATAGAAAAGCTCTAATGAAGAGAGAGTCTAATTAATTCCCTCTCTATTCTGATGCAGTGTTCCCAGGAGTGGTGCACGCCTGCCTTTCTAGGATGTTCATCATTAGCCTGTTATTATCATTCTTCAGGATGCTTAACTGTCCAAAAACTTCAAATTTCGGTTTGGAATAGATTGCGAAGCGCTAGGATTAAAAAAGTGACCCTCGGAGGTCGCGGCTTATGCAAATGTACCATCACCATGCACAACACCCTAGCAAACCGCAAGACTACTAGCACTCACCGTTGCCCAAAGTGTCAGGTTTTTAAGTAATCTCCTGATGTCCAGGGTACCTGGACAGACGTTGATTTCAAATCAAATCAGATTTTATTAGTCACATACATAAACTCAGCAAAAAAAGAAACATTCCTTTTTCAGGACCCTGTCTTTCAAAGATAATTTGTAAAAAGCCAAATACCTTCACAGATCTTCATTGTAAAGGGTTTAAACACAGTTTCCCATGCTTGTTCAATGACCCATAAACAATTAATGAACATGCACCTATGGAATGGTTGTTAAGACACTAACAGCTTACAGCTTAAATACATGCTTAATCATGTGGACAAGTATCCTTCCTCTACTGTACTGTGTTTTGGAGAAAATGGGGGTCATATTAGCAGTAACTGCATAAAGTTATTGTGAAACCAAGGTAAATAAATGCCATTTTTCTCAGTTCTGTAATGAACACGAAGGGAGACAGAGAGCTGGTTTCAAGCACAGGGCGCAGCAGGTGTTTATTGGTAAAGGACCACAGGAGGCAGGTAGCTGGGTCCAGGGGCAGGCAGAAAGTCATACACAGGGCTTCCAAAAAGGCAACAGTACAGGCAGGGAAAAGGCTAGTAATGTCGTCCAGGAGATCAGGCAATAGGTTGATTAAAGGAAATCCGACAGGGTAAAGTACAGGCAGGGAATAAGCAAAAGGCATCATTAGTGAGACAGGCCAAAACCATCATACACGGGAGGATTCAATTACGGGAAAAACAGAATAGAAGTGCTCCGCACTCCGAATAGAAGTGCGTCACAAAACAAACAATATCTCACAATGATGGGGTGCAAGGAACTGAACTAAATATTGTGTGATAATGACATACAGGTGTGTGAACAGGTGATTAGAATTCAGGTGATTGGCATCTGGAGAGTGAGCTGCATTCGGGGGATTTACGTGTTTGAGAGTGTGAGCTGGAAAGTGGGCTGGAAAGTGAGCTGCGTTCAGGGGATCTATATGTTTGAGAGTGTGAGTTGGAAAGTGGGCTGGAAAGTGAGCTGCGTTCAGGGGATCTACGTGTTTGAGAGTGTGAGCTGGAAAGTGGGCTGGAAAGTGAGCTGCGTTCAGGGGATCTATATGTTTGAGAGTGTGAGTTGGAAAGTGGGCTGGAAAGTGAGCTGCGTTCAGGGGATCTATATGTTTGAGAGTGTGAGTTGGAAGCAGACGTTACAAGCTCCACGCTATGAGCAGTTACGGCCTTTTTGCTTGGTAGGGCAGAATAGTACAGTGCATTCGGAAAGTATTCAAACTTCTTCCACATTTTGTTATGTTACAACCTTATTCTAAAATGGATTACATTGGGGGTGATTTTCTCCACAATCTACGCCCAATACCGCATAATGATAAAGCAAAAACAGGTTTAGACATTTTAGCAAATGTATTACAAATAAAAAACTTCATTATCACATTTACATGAGTATTCAGACCCTTGTTTCTCATGGTATGTGAGTCCTTTAGGTTCCTTTTGGCAAACTCCAAGCGGGCTGCCATGTTCCTTTTACTGAAGAGTGGCTTCCGTCTGGCCACACTACCATAAAGGCCTGATTGGTGTAGTGCTGCAGAGATGGTTGTCTTTCTGGAAGGTTCTCCCATCTCTTCAGATTAACTCTGGAGCTCTGTCAGAGTGATGAGAGTTCTTGGTAACCTTTCGGACCAAGGCCCTTCTCACCCGATTGCTCAGGTTGGCCGGGCGACCAGCTCTAGGAAGAGTCTTGTTGGTTCCAAACTTCTGTCATTTAAGAATGATGGAGGGCATTGTGTTCTTTGGGACCTTCATTGCTGCAGTAAATATTTTGGTACACTTCCCCAGACCTGTGCCTTGACACAATCCTGTCTCTGAGCTCTATGGACAATTCCTTCAACCTCATGTCCAATCAATTGAATTTACCACAAGTGGACTCCAATCAAGATGTAGAAACATCTCAAGGCTGATCAATGGAAACAGAACGCAACTGAGCTCAATTTCGAGTCTCATAGCAAAGGGTCTGAATACTTATGTATATAAGGTATTGTTTAAAATAAATGTATAAACTTTCCAACATTTCAAAAACATCTGTTTTCACTTCGTCATTATGGGAGATGGATGATTAAAATAATTGTTTTATTTTTTATTAAAGGCTGTAACGTAACAAAATGAGGAAAAAGTAAGGCGGTCTGAATACTTTCCGATTGCACTGTACATATGAAACGGGTAAAACAGAATGTAAAAATTATTAAAGTGACCAGTGTTCCATTATTAAAGTGACTATTGTTCCATATCTATGAACATAGGGCAGCAGCCTCTAAGATGCAGAGATGAGTAACTGGGTGGTAGTTGGCTAGTGACAGTGACTAAGTTCAGGGCAGCGTACTGGGTGGAGGCCGGCTGGTGATGGCTATATAACAATCTGATGGCCTTTAGATAGAAGCTGTTTTTCAATCTCTCGGTCCCTGCTTTGATGCACCTGTACAGACCTCATGTTGGATCTTGAGCAGCTTGGCTGTAACTACAGAGTGCTGTAATCCACTGGCCAGAGGAAGGACGGAGATGAATAGGTCAAAATATGGAAATCATGTTAGTGCAGGAGAAGCTGGACTGCCACACAGATGTAAATATTAGGTGCCATATTGGGTGTATGTTTCTAAACCTGATTGGAGAATATTCTGCAAATATTATTTTTTTAAAGTAACTTCTTGAATCTTTACAGAATATATTTAATCATCTGAAAGCAATTTATAAACACTTCAAAGTTCAAAACAACGTGTTTGTGTGTGTGTGTGTGTGTGTGTGTGTGTGTGTGTGTGTGTGTCCACAAGAATAGTAAACAAACAAAAATCTGACCAACTGGGGACATTTTGTTAGTCCGCACGAGGTCAAATGCTATTTTTAGGGGGTTTAGGGTTAAGGTTAGAATTTGTGTTAGAGTTAGAATTACATTAAAGGGTTAGGGTTAG
Organism: Oncorhynchus clarkii lewisi; assembly: GCF_045791955.1. Lineage (NCBI taxonomy): Eukaryota > Metazoa > Chordata > Actinopteri > Salmoniformes > Salmonidae > Oncorhynchus > Oncorhynchus clarkii. Next base: position 64,155,167 of record NC_092162.1, read on the forward strand.
GAGATAGGGTTAGGGTTAGGGTTAGGAGATAGGGTTAGGAGATAGGGTTAGGGTTAGGGTTAGGAGATAGGGTTAGGGTTAGGGTTAGGGTTAGGGTTAGAATTTGTGTTAGAGTTAGAATTACATTAAAGGGTTAGGGTTAGGAGATAGGGTTAAGTTTATGGTTAAGGTTAGGTTTTTGGGTGAAGGTTAGGGTTAGGGTTAGGGTTAGGGTTAGGAGATAGGGTTAAGTTTATGGTTAAGGTTAGGTTTTTGGGTGAAGGTTAGGGTTAGGGTTAGGGTTAGGGTTAGGGTTAGGAGATAGGGTTAAGTTTATGGTTAAGGTTAGGTTTTTGGGTGAAGGTTAGGGTTAGGGTTAGGGTTAGGGTTAGGGTTAGGAGATAGGGTTAAGTTTATGGTTAAGGTTAGGTTTTTGGGTGAAGGTTAGGGTTAGGGTTAGGGTTAGGGTTAGGGTTAGGAGATAGGGTTAAGTTTATGGTTAAGGTTAGGTTTTTGGGTGAAGGTTAGGGTTAGGTTTAGGGGTTAGGGAAAATAGGATTTTAAATGGGACTGAATTGTGTCTCCCCACAAGGTCAGCTGTACAAGACTTTGTGCGAAACTCTAATCAGCAGGAATCACACAGCAGACAACTACGCTCTGTAATTCTAGGGCGTGGAATTAACATTCAGAGCACGCCCTTCCTACTAATTTTGATTATCTTGGAGTTAGAGTCTGAGTGCCCGAGGTAGGCTACTTACTGAACTAGACAGGTCTCACTGAAGCTGATGCTGAACCACATTGGATGCTTCCTCTGTTTTCAGCTACCTCAAGTTGAAGGTGGAAAAGACATGGCTATTTGACAATGGAGCTGTATCAGGCGCACTTTCAATTGTTTTGTGATTGGTGCTACTTACATAAAGAACACAAACATACACACTCGCTCGCACACAGCGCCACAGACACACAGACACACAAACACACAAACACACGCACACATGCAAGTGTAAAGGTTGAGAAGCCTATGACAGGTAGTAGGGATACTTCTGGGTGGCCACTTTTGGCTCTAAAAAAATACCTCAAATACAGTGCCTTGCGAAAGTATTCGTCCCCCTTGAACTTTGCGACCTTTTGCCACATTCCAGGCTTCAAACATAAAGATATAAAACTGTATTTTTTTGTGAAGAATCAACAACAAGTGGGACACAATCATGAAGTGGAACGACATTTATTGGATATTTCAAACTTTTTTAACAAATCAAAAACTGAAAAATTGGGCGTGCATAATTATTCAGCCCCCTTAAGTTAATACTTTGTAGCGGCACCTTTTGCTGCGATTACAGCTGTAAGTCGCTTGGGGTATGTCTCTATCAGTTTTGCACATCGAGAGACTGACATTTTTTCCCATTCCTCCTTGCAAAACAGCTCGAGCTCAGTGAGGTTGGATGGAGAGCATTTGTGAACAGCAGTTTTCAGTTCTTTCCACAGATTCTCGATTGGATTCAGGTCTGGACTTTGACTTGGCCATTCTAACACCTGGATATGTTAATTTTTGAACCATTCCATTGTAGATTTTGCTTTATGTTTTGGATCATTGTCTTGTTGGAAGACAAATCTCCGTCCCAGTCTCAGATCTTTTGCAAGCTCCATCAGGTTTTCTTCCAGAATGGTCCTGTATTTGGCTCCATCCATCTTCCCATCAATTTTAACCATCTTCCCTGTCCCTGCTGAAGAAAAGCAGGCCCAAACCATGATGCTGCCACCACCATGTTTGACAGTGGGGATGGTGTGTTCAGCTGTGTTGCGTTTACGCCAAACATAACATTTAGCATTGTTGCCAAAAAGTTCAATTTTGGTTTCATCTGACCAGAGCACCTTCTTCCACATGTGTGGTGTGTCTCCCAGGTGGCTTGTGGCAAACTTTAAACGACACTTTTTATGGATATCTTTAAGAAATGGTTTTCTTCTTGCCACTCTTCCATAAAGGCCAGATTTGTGCAATATACGACTGATTGTTGTCCTATGGACAGAGTCTCCCACCTCAGCTGTAGATCTCTGCAGTTCATCCAGAGTGATCATGGGCCTCTTGGCTGCATCTCTGATCAGTCTTCTCCTTGTATGAGCTGAAAGTTTAGAGGGACGGCCAGGTCTTGGTAGATTTGCAGTGGTCTGATACTCCTTCCATTTCAATATTATCGCTTGTACAGTGCTCCTTGGGATGTTTAAAGCTTGGGAAATCTTTTTGTATCCAAATCCGGCTTTAAACTTCTTCACAACAGTATCTCGGACCTGCCTGGTGTGTTCCTTGTTCTTTATGATGCTCTCTGCGCTTTTAACGGACCTCTGAGACTATCACAGTGCAGGTGCATTTATACGGAGACTTGATTACACACAGGTGGATTGTATGTATCATCATTAGTCATTTAGGTCAACATTGGATCATTCAGAGATCCTCACTGAACTTCTGGAGAGAGTTTGCTGCACTGAAAGTAAAGGGGCTGAATAATTTTGCACGCCCAATTTTTCAGTTTTTGATTTGTTAAAAAAGTTTGAAATATCCAATAAATGTCGTTCCACTTCATGATTGTGTCCCACTTGTTGTTGATTCTTCACAAAAAAATACAGTTTTATATCTTTATGTTTGAAGCCTGAAATGTGGCAAAAGGTCGCAAAGTTCAAGGGGGCCGAATACTTTCGCAAGGCACTGTAGATATCTGTCTGTCCGTCTGGCATTTACTCCTTAGGATGGATTTACATTAGTAAAATACAGTATGTCTCGTGAGATCTGTCTTTCTTCAACATCAGATTTACAACTGTTCTGTTTACACTAGCCTTGGGTGTGGTGGGGCCAAAGCCACATTCCTGTTTCATGTGTGAGTTCAGCTATTAGCATACTGTAAATACCATAGTATATAGACTAACAAAAATACGGATAGCAATTCAAACTATACAGGAGCATCTAAACCATATTGCACATAGTGTTGCACACTTGATTAATGCAATGATTCACAAATGTGTGGATATCCTAAAAGAACAAAAATGCTGTCCATTGGTTTTAAGGTAATTAAGGTAATTCTTGCAGGGACATGTGGTGTGGGAGAGAGGTTGTCTTTACTCTGTACCACTCAGAGGGGGGTATGTAGTGTAGATGTACCCCCCTTACACAAGTATCTCTCCTGGACCTTGTTTGTGTCATCATAATGTTGTGTAAAGAGTCTTCCATCTCTAATGCTACTGAGAGAGTGAGAAAGCCTTTTGAGTTGAATTGAGAGATTGAGAGAGAGAGAAGAGAGAGATGAGATGAGAGTGATGAGAGAGAGAGAGAAAGGTGTGTGTGTGTGTGTGTGTGTGTGTGTGTGTGTGTGTGTGTGTGTGTGTGTGTGTGTGCACGGGCGCGCGCACGCGCGTGTGCGTGCATTTGTGTGTGTGTGAGAGAGAGAGAGAGAGAGAGAGAGAGAGAGATATTCCTTCCAGACAGGGATAACAAGCATCTTTGATATGGAGTTATTCATCACTTCTCTAAGCAAACTTGTCTGATTCATAAGGCTAAACACACACACACACACACACAGCACAGGCTAATAAGCACACAGAAAGGCAGCGTGTCTTCATAAAGACTCTTGAGTAGTAAACCTCTCACATTTCTTCATTCTTTTTAAAAGCTATTCAACAGTTGTCAGCTCAAGCACAGTACAACTATTGAAAATCTTTCCTTTTTAGACTAAACCACATTAGCGTAAATAGATTTGTTTTTGTTAAACCATTTTCATACAGAAGGTTCCAGAACACTAGGGCAGATCATGTTGTCAGTGAAAGAGTTGTCTTTTATTGGTAGTTGAAAAATTGCCCGGGGTGTTGTGGAGGAAGAAGACAAACGCAGGAAACAGAGAGTTCAGAGTAAAGACGCCACTCAAACAAATGCCCCAAAACACAGGGGAACTAAACAGTCCCGAACAACACACGGACACGCAAAACCCTGACTTACAGGCGTGCACTAGACTACACATAAAACAATCCCGCACACCCAGCAGGCGGCCGGCTGGATAATAAAGCCCAACCAATTAACCTAACTAAAAAACAGACAAGGGTGAGGAAAAGGATCAGTGGCAGCTAGTAGGCCGGTGACGACGTCCGCCGAGCGCCACCCGAACAGGAAGGCGAGCCACCTTCGGTAGGAGTCTCAATTTTGAGTCTCATAGCAAATGGTCTGAATACTTATGTAAATAAGGTATTTCAGTTTGTTATTTTTAATACATTTGCAGACATTTCTAAAAGACTGTTTTTTCTTAGTTATTATGGGGTATTGTGTGTAGATTGATGAGGGCAAAAAAATGATTTAATACATTTTAGTGGAAAAATTCAAGGGGTCTGAAAACTTTCCGATTGCACTGTATGTAGTTTAGGAAAGTTCAACCAGAAAGGCTGGTATGAATGCACTTTTAACTTCATCCAGTAACATAACATAATACACTTTCCTATTCTACGGGCATAGTGGAAATGAATACAAACGTATCATCATCAGCATAGCGTCTTGTTGCTTCTCCTCTTTCCTATTAGCCATGTGAAGAATGTCATTCACCTATTTACCATATAGCCTATAAGCATGCCACATTAATGCCCATTCCTCCCACTTGCAATTATCACCTTCCTCTCTCTCAACCAAGTGGCATAAATGTTGGGATGTATTTACATGTTATCTTACCCTCATTCTCTCACTTGCTGTTTTTCATTAACAGTTCTGGACAACCCTCTACCTCCCCACCACCACCAGCTATAATAACCTTCAAAACCCTCATTGGAACTCCTTTCCCTCAGCAGGGGGGTTTCAGTGCCAGCAGCCTCGCACAAGGCTTCCCCTCTTAGACAAGGCCATTCCCCAAACTATTTAATAAAATGTCATGTTGCATTCCGTCTTTGTTGTTCATTTAATTGTCTGTACTCGATTGAACTCAGTATGTCTGAATGAACAAATGAATACAATTAATCTCTAATAAGGTCATGGTTAATTGCTAATATGGATATAAATAATGAAGACAACCATTTTGGAGCTAAGCAGCAGAAATGAACTAATATCACAGAGTGATATCAACACCATCTGTATCAGCCGGTTGGAGACATATGAAGATGAATGAAATATAGAACGATGGAAAAATACATGTTTCCATGGCATGACCTTTACTTATCCACAGTATTTAGGGTAGATTTTGTCATTCAGACAAATCAAATCAAAATGTTTGTGAGAAACCTGGTTGGTAATGGTGTCAGCCATCACAGCTGTAGTTTTAGTTACTTGCTCCAAGGCTCTATTGATTTGGCATCGGCACCAACTTCTTACAGCAGGGCTAGGTGTTTGTTTGGCAGGTGACCCAGAGAACACCTGAGTAAAGGAGATTCTGCCCACTGTCAGATGGTAGACGAACAAGACCTTTAGCTGGTGTCGCGGGAGGAGGAGGAGGGTATAGGAGGAGGAGGGGGCGGCACAAGGAGGGTAAAGGAGGAGGAGGGTAAAAGAGGAGGGGGGACAAGGAGGGTAAAGGAGGAGGAGGAGGAGGACAAGGATGAGGAGGAGGGTAAAGGAGGAGGAGAATAAAGGAGGAGGAGGAGGACGCAGGGGGGACGAGGAGGAAAGTTCAACAGAGAGCAGGTAAGGTAAAAGGCAATTAGAGGCCAGGAACAATCTCCATATGGGCCAAATGCTAGTAGTCATCTAAGTGCCTTTACTAAGCTAAAGACTAGGCACCAGTTTAGGGAGTTATCACAGGTCTCAGGCAACATTGCTCATTATTACCATCCCCTGTGGATGTTTGGAGTACCTCATGGCTATTTACTTGATTAACATTTAGCTGCATGTTTGCCTTTAATCAAATAGATAAGATGTTACCATTCTAATGATTTGATTTCTCCTCACAGCTTGTCTCCAAACGTCATAACATGGATACTAGCCATCATAAAAGGGTTGTTTGTCTGACTGAGAGGAGAGGAGAATAGATGAGAGGAGGGAAGAGGAGAGGAGACGAGACACAGGACCAGAGGTAGTTTACTTTTGCTCGTTAATTACCTCTTTTTAAGTCCCCAGCACTCCTCTCGGCAAGGTTTGACACGGCTCCGTCTAATTGGTAACAGGCGCAGATGAGATAGAGTAAATACATTTACCGGGGGATAAAGGGATTATGGTGCTTAGACTTATAGGGTTTAAGGGACAGGGAGTTACGAGGGCTGTAAGCATGGGATACATTTAAAGATGTTCAAATAACAGGCATTTGTGCCTCAAAATGTTATATATCCATTAATCCATCACCAATCCCGTACTGAACCAGGCGGTCACATTGAGACTAGAATATATTTTCAATATGGGTCTACTGGTATGCACATAATGTGTGAACATGGTCATCCTCAACACTGGAGCCCCCCAGGGGTGCGTGCTCAGTCCCCTCCTGTACTCCCTGTTCACCCACGACTGCATGGCCAGGCACGACTCCAACACCATCATTAAGTTTGCAGACGACACAACAGTGATCTGATCACCGACAATGACGAGACAGCCTATAGGGAGGAGGTCAGAGACCTGGCCGGGTGGTGCAAGAATAACAACCTATCCCTCAAAGTAACCAAGACTAAGGAGATGATTGTGGACTACAGGAAAAGGAAGACCGAGCACGCCCACATTCTCATCAACAGGGCTGTAGTGGAGCAGGTTGAGAGCTTAAAGTTCCTTGGTGTCCACATCACCAACAAACTAGAATGGTCCAAACACACCAAAACAGTCGTGAAGAGGGCACGACAAAGCCTATTCCCCCTCAGGAATCTAAAAATATTTGGCATGGGTCCTCAGATCCTCAAAAGGTCCTACAGCAGTTTATAATAGCAATAAGACACCTCGGAGGTTTGTGGTATCTGACCAATATACCACAACTAAGGGCTGTATCCAGGCACTCCGCTTTGCATCATGCATAAGAACAGCCCTTAGCCGTGGTATATTGGCCATATACCACACCCCTCAGGCCTTATTGCTTAAATATAGAGTACCAACAGAGAAGGAATGTATTGCCTAACTTAAAATGCTAACACCTGTCATGAACACATTGAAGACGGATACGACAATCTCAGTTTAAAAAAAATGCTGACCCAAGGTTAGGCCACCAGTTTTGAGTTTGTTGATGAAGTAATAATGCACAATATCTGAGGCTTTGCAGCAAGACAAGGTGAAATATCCTAACTTGAATAGGAGCAACTGTTTGGTGCAAGAGAACATGCTGGCGGAAGTACCAGTCAATGTGAGTGACTGATGGTTACCTCTAGGCTAAACCCTGTTTAGAATCACTTGACCACAACAGAATGTAGTGTACAATGTTTGCAAAGCAGTCTTATATAAGCATATATATTAAACTGCTCCAGTTATTACCCAGTTCTGCTCTCTTGCGTCTGACTTTGCTGCCACCAGTTTCGCACCCCTTACAGAATACCACACCCGAATATGGAGTCAGCAGGAGCAGGTGCCCCTGGTATGGTTGTCGAGGAGCGTGTCCAGGAACACACAGCGATGCTCCACCATCTCAACGCCGCCATGGACCTCGTCGTCCAAGCTATTGACCGCTGGGAGAGACAGAGAGTTCCTCCAGCACCTCCACTAGCACAACAGGGGCCTCCACTAATCACTCCCCTTGCACCCGGTTCCAGTGGGATAAGCCTCGCCCTCCCCGGGGAGTATGATGTTACGACTGCCCGCTGCCAGGGTTTTCTGCTGCAGTTTGAGAAATACCTGGCAACCGTCTGCCCGGCTCCTTCGGGCCGTGAAAGGGTGTCCGCCCTCATCTCATGCCTCTCGGGAAAAGCCCTGGAGTGGGCCAATGCCGTGTGGGTGGAAGGAGATGAGGTGCTGGACCACTTTGAGGAGTTCACCGGTCGTTTCTGGGCAGGGGACGAGGAGCGGCAGGGGACGAGGAGCGCACAGGAGATTGCTTTGGACTTTCGGACCCTGGCCCCCGGAGTGGGATTGAACGACAGGGCCCTGATCGACCACTATCGCTGCAGTTTGAGCGAGGACGTCCATCGAGAGTTGGCCTGCAGGGACACCACCCTCACCTTTGACCAGCTGTTGGACCTGTCCATTCGGCTGGATAATCTGCTGGCTACCCGCGGATGTCCAAATCGGGGTCTGTTGGTTCCATCCCCCAACATCACCGCTCCGATGCCCATGGAGCTGGGTGGTGCTTCTCTCAGGGAGACCGGAAGGGGTTCCGTCTCGTGCGCCATCTGTGGCCGCAGTGGTCACACTGCCGGTCGGTGCCGGGTTGGTTCCTCTGGGGGTTGAGGCAGCAGGCAGGGCATTCTGACGTCACCTCGGGTGAGAAGGCACCATTCTCACCCAGAGCCCTCTGTTGCACACATGTTTTTGTTCGTTACTTTTCCTGAGTTTTCCCCCGCATTCCCAGTATAAGGCGCTCGTCAATTCAGGGGCGGCTGGGAATTTTATTGACAGATCATTTGCCCATAGGTTAGGGATCCCCATCGTTCCTGTGGCTATGCCCTTCCCAGTTCACACTTTAGATAGTCGACAGGCTCTCATGCCTCAACCAGATCATCAAGCTTCCCTGCCTCAGCCGGCTAGTCGGGCTTTCATGCCTCAGCCGGATCGCCAGTCTCCCCCGCTTCCAACGGCTCGTCAGGTTCCCATGTCTAAGCTGGATCGCCAGGCTCCCCTGCCTCAACCGATTTGTCAGGTTCCCGCGCCCCAGCTGACTCGGCAGCTTCCCATGCCTAAGCTGGTGTGACAGGTTCTCGTGCATCAGCAGAGGTGACCGGTCCACTCCATCACCCCCTTGATTATCTTCTCTATATCTGTCACGCCCCTTGGTTCTTTCCTCGGCTCTTATTGACTCTGTTTTTCATGACAGTGCGTTGTTTGTGTTTCGTGTTCATTGTTTATTTTTATTTATTAAAACACTCACTCCCTGAACTTGCTTCCCGACTCTCAGCGCACTCGTTATAGGTTGCTACATTATTCCATATGTGTTATTTCATAGATATGATGTCTTCACTGTTATTCTACAATGCAGAAAATAGTAACAATAAAGAAAAACTCTGAAATTAGTGTGTCCAAACTTTTGACTGGTACTATATGTAGTGATGTAATAATGCTATATGTACTGTTTTATTTATTTATTATGGTGATCCATAATAAATACAAGTACACGCCTATGCGTTGCTGTGTTTCTCCCTCTTGTGTATCCTAATTGTTTATTGTACAGTAGACTCCTCCCCCTTCACTGGCCTCCTTGGAGACTGGAGTTGAACCAGGTCTGCCACACCTGGGCTGGATTGACTAACTAGCTACCTGAGCTCACTTCCGGCTGCTGCTGGAGGAAGAAGACCACGTCGAACTGCTGTTGTGCTACCCGGCTGCCGATGACTTTGAAACCAGAGGGGGACCATACAAGTGTCAGTGTGGTCGAATACGTCTGCTCAGAATAGCTTTCTGCTTATGCATGTTTTCCTCTCCCCCCCTGGCCTGCACTGGACCGGGCCAAGGGCTGGGTTACACTGACGCTTGATGACAACAGACGACGAGGTACAAATGCCGAATGAACAAACGCACCAACAACAGATGAGAAACCGACGGGTGGCTGAGGCGGCCATCTTAACAACCCTCCAGTAGCATGGACTATCTCTGGGACTGGTGTGAATGGTGTGAACCCTGAGCTTTGTTCATTTAAACCCCTTGAAACCTGTATAACATTGTCTGTGTGGGCCTCCCGGGTGGCGCAGTGGTCTAAGGCTGTGCCACCAGAGATTCTGGGTTCGAGCCCAGGCTCTGTCGCAGCCGGCCGCGACCGGAAGGTCCATGGGGCCACGCACAATTGGCCCAGTGTCGTCCGGGTTAGGGAGGGTTTGGCCGGCAGGGATATCCTTATCTCATCGCGCTCTAGCGACTCCTGTGGTGGGCCGTGCGCAGTGCACGCTGACCAGGACGCCAGGTGTACGGTGTTTCCTCCGACACATTGGTGCGACTGGCTTCCGGTTTGGATGTGCGTTGTGTCAAGAAGCAGTGCGGCTTGGTTGGGTTGTGTTTCAGAGGACGCATGGCTCTCGACCTTCGCCTCTACCGAGTCCATATGGGAGTTGGAGCGATGAGACAAGACTGTAACTACTACCAATTGGATTCCACCAAATTGGGGAGAAAAAAGGGGTAATAAAATTTAAAAAAAAACATTGTCTGTGTGGTGGCCTGGAGTCTCAGAACCTGTTTTTGGCAAGCACACACACAAACACATACACACGTCAGAGTCCATTATGATGGTTACATAAAGAATGTTTGACGCATAGAAAGCCTTGCCTCCATCAAAATGCTTTAATGGCAAATTGGATTATAAAAGATATCAACACACACACCCCACGCACAATATCACAAAATCTGACTGCAAGCCAAACAGAATGAGACGAACCACCAAACAGTCTCTATCCTGAAACCATGGTTGTCATGGTTACTGTATAAGCATTGGCCTCTACCTCATCTCTCTGTTATGACCATTAGGCAGTGAGATGGGCTCAACCTCCCTGTAGCTCCCTGCTCCATAACACTGTGGTGCTATCCTCAACACCACTCAGTAGCCCTCCCCGACCTCACAAGGTCATCTGATCTTGTCAAAGTCACTCCTCAAATTGCAATAAGTGTGGAAGGGGGGGGGGGTTCTGGGATAGGCATAATCTCTCTTTCACACAATACACACACACACACACACACACACACACACACACACACACACACACACACACACACACACACACACACCCTGTGAGATAGTAACCCCGGTGGCGTTTGACTGTCTCTGCCCTGTTTTAGATAAGGACAGTGTGTTGCCCCTAGTTTCCGATCTGGACGTGGTCTTTCCCTTGTACATGTGACAGAGCAGGCAGGTCACCCATGATATAAGTCAGTTTTCGACATCCATCCATGTCTGATGACATGGAAACCGGCCATTAGGGGCAACAGTGAGCACTCCCTTAATCTAGGTTTGGGTTTTGCTAGGGCGTTGTCGATGGGGATGGCGGATGGGCGTAAGCATCTGCCTCGGATTCCAAAGGTTGCATAGTTGAATCCAGCGATAGAAAGTTTTGTGCTATTTTTGTTTTAAGCCTATCCCAAACTTGAACCCTTACCTTAACCAATCAGAGTAAATGCCTAAACTTAACCTTAAACACTTTGAAAATGTGACAACTTCGAAATTTGAGGTTTGAAAGAACCGTCTAATTCTGACGTGAGAGTGTGAGAGCGAGACTGGGTTAGTTATTTTGGGTTCAGAGAGCGAGGCTGGGTTAATTATTTTGGGTTCAGAGAGCGAGGCTGGGTAAGTTCTGTTTGGTTCAGAGAGCGAGGCTGGATAAGTTCTGTTTGGTTCAGAGAGCGAGACTGGGTTAGTTATTTTGGGTTCAGAGAGCGAGACTGGGTTAGTTCTGTTTGGTTCAGAGAGCGAGATTGGGTTAGTTATTTTGGGTTCAGAGAGCGAGACTGGGTTAGTTCTGTTTGGTTCAGAGAGCGAGACTGGGTTAGTTATTTTGGGTTCAGAGAGCGAGGCTGGATAAGTTCTGTTTGGTTCAGAGAGCGAGACTGGGTTAGTTATTTTGGGTTCAGAGAGCGAGGCTGGATAAGTTCTGTTTGCTTCAGAGAGCGAGACTGGATAAGTTCTGTTTGGTTCAGAGAGCGAGACTGGATAAGTTCTGTTTGGTTCAGAGAGCGAGACTGGATAAGTTCTGTTTGGTTCAGAGAGCGAGACTGGGTTAGTTATTTTGGGTTCAGAGAGCGAGGCTGGGTAAGTTCTGTTTGGTTCAGAGAGCGAGGCTGGATAAGTTCTGTTTGCTTCAGAGAGCGAGACTGGATAAGTTCTGTTTGGTTCAGAGAGCGAGACTGGATAAGTTCTGTTTGGTTCAGAGAGCGAGGCTTGATAAGTTCTGTTTGGTTCAGAGAGCGAGACTGGATAAGTTCTGTTTGGTTCAGAGAGCGAGACTGGGTTAGTTATTTTGGGTTCAGAGAGCGAGGCTGGGTAAGTTCTGTTTGGTTCAGAGAGCGAGACTGGATAAGTTCTGTTTGGTTCAGAGAGCGAGACTGGATAAGTTCTGTTTGGTTCAGAGAGCGAGACTGGATAAGTTCTGTTTGGTTCAGAGAGCGAGACTGGGTTAGTTATTTTGGGTTCGGAGAGCGAGGCTGGGTAAGTTATGTTTGGTTCAGAGAGCGAGGCTGGATAAGTTCTGTTTGCTTCAGAGAGCGAGGCTGGGTAAGTTCTGTTTGCTTCAGAGAGCGAGACTGAGTTAGTTATTTTGGGTTCAGAGAGCGAGGCTGGATTAGTTATTTTGGGTTCAGAGAGCGAGGCTGGGTAAGTTCTGTTTGGTTCAGAGAGCGAGGCTGGATAAGTTCTGTTTGGTTCAGAGAGCGAGGCTGGATAAGTTCTGTTTGCTTCAGAGAGCGAGGCTGGGTAATTTCTGTTTGGTTCAGAGAGCGAGGCACTGCTCGGTTGGTTAGTTCTGTTTGGCTCAATGTCTTCCCTCTGTCATTTCTCTTACTTTACTGCAGCTAGCAACTCTATTGAGCAAAACAACATTTTATGCTGCTTACTTTAAATCTACATAAATAATTGCCGCTTTCTCACAGACATTATAAATGCCTAGTTACGAGATAATTACCCCTGCAAATATTGTGAGTAAAACAGTATTGTTGTTTATTTCAGTGCGATAGAAACTATAGCCCACTTTGCCTGCTGAGAGCACTCTGCTGTACGTCCACCAGCCATATGATCCTAAGGAATCCAATCAGAGATAATGTAGAGAACAGACATATTGGCTTAGGCCCCTATCAGACTGGAGTAGGAAACACATGTTTGCTTGGCTGAGGTGAACCACAGTTCCACATCACTAATCCTGGCGCCTGTACACTCTCAACACTGGCTTCTCAGCTTTGAATTTCCTCGAGTCGGACTTTAGCATACCCTCACCTGTTGAGGAGAGGAAATTAACTCAATGCACTGAATACATTAATGTGGGGATTCTGCCTGGTTTAAGAATAGTTTTACTTCTTAAGTTATGTAACAGCTAACATAAAGCTACTGTATATAACACTGGATTTGCATCAATGGAGAAGCTTTTCCCAGCTAACCCCCATCCGCCTCCATAGCTGTCTCACTCAGACCTACCTGCTCTAATTAACATGGTGTCTAGCCAGGGAGACAGCCTATTAACCCCCACTGATTTTAATTAGTCTCACCGCCTAGTCGAAATACTACGGATTTCCAACCAGGTAGTCCAGCAATCAACCAGGCAGAGACTGGCAGAGCCCAGTCTGATGAGGAGATGAATCCTAATGAAAGAGAAAGATACAGAGAGAGAGAAAGAGAGAGAAATAGAGATAGAGAGAAAGAGCGAGAGAGAGAGAGAGAGAGAGAGAGAAAGAGAGAGAGAGAGAGAGAGAGAGAGAGACAGACAGACAGACAGACAGACAGACAGACAGAAAATAATTTATTTAACTTTACAAATGCCAGTAGTCTTGGTAATGTCATGCAGGCCTATCCAGCCTTGACTGTGTAAATAGCAGAAACAAAGAGCCTGTTGTGATTCCACGTCTGACAGAATCACTCAATGGAGCATCCAGCCAGGTGACTGGCTCCTCAGTGAGTGAAACTAAACATTTGGTGTGTTTCACTGCACAGATCCATTAATTGGGTGCACAGGAGCAATTTGAATGAGAATTGAACGCTCCATTAATCTGAGTTAGAGGTATTAGATGAGCCAGAGAGACTTTTAGCCTGTTGGACTGAACATGCTGTTGCTCTTTTAACCTTGACTCTCCCCTGGAAGTTTCCACAACGGAGCTGAGTCAATGTTAAGCTTGTGTGTGTTTCCAAAGTGGTTAACCTTATACAGCGGTTTAAATTAGGCCTGTGCTTTAGCGTATTGCTTCTGTCAAGGCGTCTGTGAGCATGATTAGTGTTCTCAAGAGGTGTTTAGACTAGAGGTAAAAGGCACCATTTGCAGCTAACCATGTATAGTCAGATATGCACTACTATAGGTGTCTGTGAGCTGTGTGTCTCTCTGACTGTGAGTCTCTCTGACTGTGTGTCTCTCTGACTGTGAGTCTCTCTGACTGAGTGTCTCTCTGACTGTGTGTCTCTCTGACTGTGTGTCTCTCTGACTGTGTGTCTCTCTGACTGTGAGTGATTTTAGGAATAGAGCATCTGTTAACATGTTGTGACATGTAGATTGCTACTTGGTCCTCTAATCACACTGTAGGATTCAGGGAGAGGTACCTTACTGACAGCAGTCCATTTGTGGTTAGTATACAGCAGTTTTATTGACACACAGAAGTGACTTGCCCTCCCTATTCCAGATCAGGCTTGTGGCTGGAGTGGAATAAATGGAACATGTCAATTGTGGCAAGTCAGTTATGAACAAATTCTTATTTACATTGACAGCCTACTACAGACAACACTGGTCCAATTGTGTACCACTCTATGGTACTCCCAATCACAGCCAGATGTGATACAGCCTGGATTTGAACCAGGTACTATAGTGACACCTCTTGCGCTGAGATGCAGTGCCTTAGACCACTGCGCCACTCAGGAGCCCTTTGGTACCATTCCATTTATTCCATTCCAGCCATTACACTGATACATCCTCCTATATTATCTCCTCCTATCAGCCTCCACTGTTCTGAAGGTTGTGTAACTGCTAGTTCAGGAGGGTTTCGGTGTGTTTAGCAGGAAGGTCAAGATATCTGTTATTGCCTTCCTGCTTCTTCCTCCTCCGCGACAGTCAGTAGCCAACAGGCAGGCAGTACTGGAGGGGAAATGAGCTTCTTGCACCTCCTGTTGTACTGCCTGTTTTATTTTTTTATTTAACCAGGTAGGCTAGTTGAGAACAAGTTATCATTTACAACTGTGACCTGGCCAAGATAAAGCAAAGCAGTGTGACAAAAACAACACAGAGTAACACATGGACTAAACAAACGTACAGTCAATAACACAATAGAAAAGTCTATATACAGTGTGTGCAAATTAAGTAAGATTAGGGAGGTAAGGTAATAAATAGGCCATAGTGGCAAAATAATTGCAATTAAGCAATTAAACACTGGAGTGATAGATGTGCAGAAGATTAATGTGCAAGTAGAGATACTGGAGTGCAAAGGAGCAAAACAATTACATAAATAACAATTTGGGGATGGGGTAGTTGGGTGGTCTATTTACAGATGGGTAGGTACAATGATCTGTAAGCTGCTCTGACAGCTGATGCTTAAAGTTAGTCTGGTGGCCTAAGGAGAAAGCTGGGATGATGATTTATTTATTTAACCTTTATTTAACTAGGCAAGTCAGTTAAGAACAAATTCTTACTAACGTTGACGGTCTACATTTAACCAATCACATCATGTTTTGTTTGGTATTCCCATTGTAATTGGCTCCTGAGCCTATAGGAGGCCATTTTAAATGTATAACATCGTCATTCTGTTATTCATCTGTAACTCTGATGAAAGAGTTTTACTTTTATCAACTTCCACTGTCCTCCCGTGTTCCCTTTCCAGACTCTGGTAGACCCTTGCCTGGGGACCAGACGGGTGAAGTTCTAGATCCACCAACGTCTGGCACATTACAGTGTTTGAATGTAATGTTCCTCCCAGGTCCTCTACAAGCTAGAATGTTGAATACAATTACATTTGAACTTACACAACAGGTTGTCTGTGTGATTGGTCCTTATTGAAGTCAAAATTCATGCCCTTATTAAGACAAAGGGGAAATACTTATTTAGCATTTATACGATCTGCCTTGAGATTTATATGTATTTGAAAGAGTTCTACACAAACAAAATAGTCATTCCTAGGCCTACTATTATCATCATTGGATATGGCGAGGATGAGTAACCTGCTGTTATGGCACCTCTTCTCTCAGCTCCCAGGTGAGAGTGAAGTCAATTTAGGGCTCGGTTAGGGGCAGACAAAGTGTGACATTTGGAGAAATCTGGGATGTGCTGTCTTAGCCTCTTAGTGAGCTGGAGTGGGGCC
>NC_092162.1:64176178-64188678 GCF_045791955.1 Oncorhynchus clarkii lewisi
TAAACGTTTATCTTTATAAATGTTGAAGTAAACTTTTCTATAACCTCCATATCACACACTCACAACCTGAAAACACAACGTGTGTACATTTACGTTCTCAAATATCACTTTCATGTGTATCCCGCGTAGCTTTAGAATCCATGTTCATGTGAGTCAAACCAAAACACCCTAATTGGTTGACAAATAGTGCCTCACAATGCAGGAACCAGACCAAATAGTGATTATTATGTAGTCTAAATCAAGTGTTAATCAAACGTTATGCTGCTGTGGCAGTACTGTTGATATTTAAACTAGATAGCTAGCTCCACACACTCGACCTGCATGTTTGGATACCGGGCGCGCGCAATCTCTGTACAGTGAAGACTGGGAAACATGCACAACCGAGCTCCATACAGGGCAGATCAACAGGTGCAACCAACGGACGGGGTGGGGGTGGCGAACTTCACGACGACTAGCAGGCAGTGGGTTCTGAACAAGAATTCGGAACCCTTTAGAGACGATGGGCAAAGGGGCATGTAAGAGGGCTATCTGTGCACGTGCCTGCTCTATATGTCAAACCTAGGATTGTTATTCTGAGAGGAGAGAATATGCCCCTGAAAATAGCTGATTAATGGCCTTGTATTATCAGGTTTAATGAGGTCCAGGCATTTATTTAGGTTTCAAATGTTCCCTTGGTACGTCCGTATATTTGTCTTGTTTAACAGTTCACTGCGTCATTGGAAGAAAGGCAAGTATTACAAAACCCATAGTGTGAGACTTGACTTGATTTCAGTAGCCTAGCCTATAGTATTCCCTCATCTATAGCCTTCTGATAGGTGGAAATAAAAAAAAAAGAGTGATACAACCAGAGCTCATTTGAACAACGAAACAAGTGGAAGAGGATGAAGATCAAATAATTTAAATGTTCTCTTTTTCATCCGTGAAATTGTTAACCTTGTCCTTCTTGATGCCTCGTTCTGAGTCCCAAGGCTATTGGTTTCCTGCCGCGCTTTTAGTAAAAAGCGGACACTGCTGCGAAGCGTTTCTCTCTTCCCGCTGTCCTCGGCTGCACACGGAGGCAAACCGACAATTTAACCGCTAGAACGAGCAGTCGGGGAAATAAATAGAAGGAGTGACGGAGAAATAGAGAGAGAGACAGACAGAGAGAGAGAGAGAGAGAGAGAGAGAAAGCAAGAGAGATGAAGCAAGACCGAGAGAGAGAGAATCAGATATGGGGCGTTTATTAGAGTGAGATAACGGAGAAAGATAATCCTACCCCTGTCCAGCACTCTAAAATGTGCTAGAAGGAGAGCGATCCTCAGTGTAGTTTACCGCTTCCCACAGCAGAGGCGGTGGAGCGAAAGCCTTGCGTCGGAGTAGTGGGATTATCCCCTCTTTCTCGCAATGGAAACTGAATGAAAAACGTTGGACAGTTGTTTTAAACTCCAGTGCTTTCGCTTACAATTATTGCCAAATCGCATCCTGCTATGTTATTCTCCTTTTATTTCAACTTCATATGTGGATTCTGAGGGACATTCTAAAAGGTAACCAACCTACGGCGCAACAGCTGCTCTACAAGTAGTTAGCCCCAGGAAAAGCTCTTATTTTTGTGGATGCAGAAATGTGCATGGGTAAGTGTATTGTATTACCATGAACAGAAACCTAAATGATTGATGTTTATGTAAGAATTGGTTTAGTTTGCTTCAGCAAGGCAGCATCTGTATTCTCATAACACTAATGCAGCCAAATGACTGTAAAAGCTTTCGATTCTGAGAGAACTGTCAAAGTCGTAGGCCATTTTATAGGGCTTGGTTATGTTTGTCTATATAGATGGATACATTTTTTCAAACTGAGAAATTGAGGGGCAAATACAACAATGTCAGTAGAACCTAAATTCGAGATGACAAGGTATCCATTTATTTAGCCACTGGCTATTCCTCCAAAGGAAACAATGGGTTGCACACCCTTTGGAAATGTTCTGTTAGTTTTGACTCAACAGGTACTGAACAACTTGACTGCCAGTCCGCAGGCTGCACCTCGGAGCCGTCTTTAACAACGGGTTCTACTAGAATTTAGGCCACTGAATTAGAACTACGCACTGTTTTAAAAAAAACTGTAGGCTATGTCTTGGTCTGCCAAGCTGTGAAGGAGAAAATATGATTTGTTATGAATGTGAAACCTCCCATGACTTGGAAAGAGCGAGCAGGAAGATCCTGAACAATCCTATCTGGCTATTATATTTGTATCATGCACAGAAGAGCAAACCCTGTAACCCAATAGAGGGAAAAAGTACATGCTATTTCCATTTCTTATATTACATCAGAGTAATTATGGGGAATGGATCTTTAAAGGATATTGCAATATGCCCTAGGCTTAAATTACACGTATCATGATCAGATTAAGATACTGTAGGGTTATTCCTATTGGAAGTAATGTACTCTTTCCAGCTAGTTGGTGTCTATTACATGGAATTGTGTTTTCGTATAATTAAGTTGGTATGCATATTTTCTATGTTTTACATTTATACTACCCTACTATTTCACCTTGACACTACCTTGTTCATTTACATTTTAAAACAATGTCGTTTTTTAATCATAATGCATCCATTTCTCTCTCTCTCTCTCTCTCTCTCTCTCTCTCTCTCTCTCTCTCTCTCTCTCTCACACACTCACTACTCTCTCCATCATCCTCCTCTCCCGCCTCTCCTGCTTCTCCCACCTCTCACTCTCTCTTCCCCTCCCACCTTCCCCCACTGTCTCTCTCTCCCACCTCTCCCTCTCTCTTCCCCTCCCACCTTTCCCCCACTGTCTCTCTCTCACCCCTCTCCCCCTCTGTCTCCCCCTCCCATCTTTCCTGCTGTCTTCCCTAACCCCCGCTGTCTCCCCTTCCCACCTTTCCCCTCTCTCTCACCCCTCCCCCACAGTCTTCCCCCACCCCTGCCTCTCTCCAGATGGTGAGTGAGCTGAAGCCAAGCTGGTTGTGAAGGTGCTGGTGGACTTGTCCCTGTCCTCGCCCCAAGCCAGACTCACCATGGCTTCGGGAGTAGCGGCGTGGCTGCCCTTCGCCCGTGCTGCTGCTATTGGCTGGATGCCCGTGGCCAACATGCCCATGCCCATCGCCCCCACCGAGAAGAACAAACGCGCAGACGAGCTCATTGTCCTCAATGTAAGTGGACGCCGATTTGAGACCTGGCGGAATACGCTAGATAGATATCCCGACACCTTACTGGGCAGTTCAGAGAAAGAGTTTTTCTACAATGAGGAGACCAAAGAATACTTTTTTGACCGAGACGCGGATGTGTTCCGCGCTGTTCTCAACTTCTATCGCACGGGCAAGCTGCATTACCCTCGCTCCGAGTGCATCACGTCCTACGACGAAGAGCTGTCCTTCTTTGGGATCATTCCTGAGATCATCGGAGACTGCTGCTACGAAGAGTACAAGGACCGTAGGCGTGAGAACCAAGAGAGACTGATGGACGATGACGAGGACAAGAAAGATGCCAAGCTTCCCAATATGACATTCAGAGAGACCATGTGGAGGGCCTTCGAGAACCCTCACACCTCCACCATGGCCCTGGTGTTCTACTACGTCACCGGCTTCTTCATCGCCATCTCAGTCCTCACCAACGTGGTGGAGACGGTGCCTTGCGGTGCCACCCCTAACACCAAAGAGGTGACGTGCGGCGATCGCTACACAGTAGCCTTCTTCTGCATGGACACGGCCTGCGTCCTCATCTTCACAGTAGAGTACCTCATGAGACTGTTTGCTGCGCCAAGCCGCTACCGCTTTATGCGCAGCGTGATGAGCATCATCGACGTGGTGGCCATCTTGCCCTACTACATTGGCTTGGTGATGACAGACAACGAGGATGTGAGCGGGGCCTTCGTCACGCTCCGGGTCTTCCGGGTCTTCCGTATCTTCAAGTTCTCACGTCACTCTCAAGGGCTGCGCATCCTGGGGTACACGCTGAAGAGCTGCGCCTCAGAGCTGGGCTTCCTCCTCTTCTCCCTCACCATGGCCATTATCATCTTCGCTACCGTTATGTTCTACGCCGAGAAAGGTTCCACGTCGAGCAAGTTCACCAGCATCCCAGCCTCATTCTGGTACACCATCGTTACTATGACGACACTTGGGTAAGGGGAAAAGCATCTGTTTTTGTGCGTGTGCGTGTTGTCTGTTTATCTATCTGTGTACTCTTTATCTGTGCTGGAAATGGATGGATGAATTTCACCTAGACAACACAACACAAAGCAGGCAGGGGTAATACGTCCTGTCTGTTCATGCCATGGTTGTAACGTCACTGCCATGAGTACAGGGGAATATTGTACCTCATGATGGATCCAGAACATTGGCACAAAGGCACACTGTCATACTGTTACAAATGTTGTCCTCTGTGTATCTCCTCATCGAACACTAGGGCAGAGAGAGTGGCAGTGGAGATGTCCTGTTCTTTTACAGTAATGCCTCTGCCAACGCTACTGTCTGCTCTTACACACTACCTGTGGGAGAGAGCCCAGAGGACTGCTGAGGGGAGAGAGAGGGGGGAGGAGTGAGGGAAAGAGGGAGGAAGGATATCAGAGAAAGAGAGAGGGAGGGATAGAGATTAGAGATAGAAGGCGCGAGAGACTGATATTGAAGTGGATGGAAAAAGGGGAAAAGGTACAGTAGAGTAGGGTTGGGCGATATTACAATAGCATCGTCTATCAATGATGATTGACAGCCATCGTCGATGGTGACGACATCGTGATGTGCACTTGACTGGCACTGCGCATCATGGCAGCACACAAGTGACATTCTGAGTAATACGCCTATTCCTATTTGCTGTAGCCTATTTCAATAAATATGTTATATACACAACGCAAGAGAGGAATGTAGGCCAGACAGAGCGGAGCATTTCACCAAATCAACGCAAAATGTCCAGTCAGGAAATATTGTTAATCTCTCTCTCTCTGCATGGGCCTTGGGCTATAGCTTAAACCTATTATTTTGTTTTTTTATGGACACTGTTTAACTATCTTGTGTCTAGCTGTTAAAAAATAACCTACAGTGCATCAGAAAGTATTCAGACACGCCTTATTCTAAAATTGATTAAATAGTTTTTTCCCCTCATCAATCTACACACACTACCCCATAATGACAAAGCAAAAACAGTTTTTTAGAAATGTTTGCAAATGTATTCAAATGGAAAAACTGCAATATTACATTTACTTAAGTATTCAGACCCTTTGCTCAGTACTATGTTGAATTACCTTTGGCAGCAATTACAGCCTTGAGTCTTCTTGGGTATGACGCTACAAGCTTGGCACATCAGTATTTGGGGAGTTTTTCCCATTCTTCTCTGCAGATCCTCTCAAGCTCTGTCAGGTTGGATGGGGAGCGTCACTGCACAGCTATTTTCAGGTCTCTCCAGGGATGTTTGATTGGGTTCAATTCCAGGCTCTGGCTGGGCCACTCAAGGACATTCAGAGACTTGCTCCGAAGCCACTCCTGTGTTGTCGTGGCTGTGTGCTTACGGTCTTTGTCCTGTTGGAAGGTGACCCTTTGCCCCAGTCTGAGGTCCTGAGGGCTCTGGAGCAGGTTCTCATCAAGGATCTCGCTGTACTTTGCTCCGTACATCTTTCCCTCGATCCTGACTAGTCTCCCAGTCCCTGCCACTGAAAAACATCCCTACAGCATGATGCTGCCACCACCATGCTTTACCGTATTAATGGGTGATGAGCCGTCCCTGGTTTCCTCCAGACGTGAAGCTTGGTATTCAGTCCAAAGCGTTCAATCTTGGTTTCCTCAGATGGTCTGAGAGTCCTTTAGGTGCCTTTTGGCAAACTCCAAGCGGGCTGTCATGTGCCTTTTACTGAGGAGTGGCTTCCATCTGGACACTCTACCATAAAGGTTCTCTCATCTCCACAGAGGAACTCTGGAGCTCTGTCAAAGCGACCACCAGGTTCTTGCTCACCAGCTCACCAGGCCAGCTCTAGGAAGAGTCTAGGTGGTTTCAAACTTCTTCCATTTAAGAATGATGGAGGCCACTGGGTTCTTGGGGACCTTAAATGCAGCAGAACATTTTTGGTACCCTTCCCCAGATCTGTGCCTCAACACAGTCCTGTCTCGGAGCTCTATAAACAATTCCTTCGACCTCATGGCTTGGTTTTTTGCTCTGACGTTCACTGTCAACTGTGGGACCATATATATACAGATGTGTGTCTTTGCAAATCATGTCCAATCAATTGAATTTAAATAAGGTATTTCTGTTTTTTTAATTGATACATTTGCAAAATTCTAAAAATCTGATTTTCCTTTGTAATTATGGGGTATTGTGTGTAGATTGGTGAGGTGAAAAAAATTATGGAATTCATTTTAGAATAAGGCTGTAACGTAACAACATTTTGAAAAAGTGGGGTCTGAATACTTTCGGAATGCACTGTAATTGAGCTTTTCTCTCCATTCAATAGAAATATGACTTTGGGCTATAGGTTACACTTTTATCATTTTATGCATGGTTTTCTCCCGATCAAACAATGAATCTAACCGAGTTCCATATCAATACGTTTTTTAAATAGCCTAAAACATTTGTCAAGGGACTAATAATGAGAGCGAACAAACAATATCTGAAGCCTAAACTAAAATCAAATGACAAGTTGAATCAAGTTTAAGCTTATTAAGAAATAAATGATCCATCCAGGTTGGGATAATCCCTCCATGCGAGTTTGAAAATCTAATGGCTAATAACCAATCCTCCTACTAGGCCTATTGTAAAAGCTTTAATACAAAGTTAAAATTATGAACAGTAGTCTATCTTATTTCCCAAACATTCTAGCCTGAGAAATTGTCCTAAAGTTGCCGCTTTCAAAAATAACAAGAATGAAAGACTAGCCTTGCCTAGACATAGGCTATTCTAAATCGCAGCAATATAAACAATATTATTTATTTACTGTTATTTTATGAGGCAAATAAATCAATGACCAGTTGTGAAGACGGTAGATAGATTGCGTCTATCCAGCCCACGATGTATGACCTAACTCACTACGTTAAGACAGCCCGTTCCTCATCAGACTCTCACTGCTCCAATGGTCGCTGCTCCAACAGTTGCTAATGCTCGCTGCTCCACTGGTCATTAACAGTCGCTGATGCAACGGTCGCTGCTCCAACGGTCGCTGCTCCAACGGTCGCTGCTCCAACAGTTGCTAATGGTCGCTGCTCCAATGGTCGCTGCTCCACTGGTCATTAACAGTCGCTGATGCAACGGTCGCTGCTCCAACAGTCGCTGCTCCAACAGTTGCTAATGGTCGCTGCTCCAACGGTCGCTGCTCCAACGGTCGCTGCTCCAACAGTTGCTAATGGTCGCTGATCCAATGGTCGCTGCTCCAATGGTCGCTGCTCCAATGGTCGCTGCTCCAACAGTTGCTAATGGTCGCTGCTCCACTGGTCATTAACAGTCGCTGATGCAACGGTCGCTGCTCCAACGGTCGCTGCTCCAAAGGTCATTGATAGAGCGGTCACTGATCCAACAGTTGCTGCTCCAACAGTCGCTGCTCCAACGGTCGCTGCTCCAACGGTTGCTAACGGTCGCTGATCCAACAGTCGCTGCTCCAATGGTTGCTAACGGTCGCTGATCCAACAGTCGCTGCATCAACGCTCAATTGGGTTGAGGTTGGGTGATTGTGTAGGCCAGGTCATCTGATGCAGCACCATCACTCTCCTTCTTGGTCAAATAGCCTTTACACAGCCTGGATGTGTGTTTTGGTCATTGTCCTGTTGAAAAGCAAATGACAGTCGCACTGAGCGCAAACCAGGATGGCATGGCGTTTCGCCTCAGGCCTGATTCACGCAGTCTCCTCTGAACAGTTGATGTTGAGATGTGTCTGTTACTTGAACTCTGTGAAGCATTTATTTGGGCTGCAATCTGAGGTGCAGTTAACTCTAATGAACGTATCCTCTGAGGCAGAGGTAATTCTGGGTCTTCCTGTCCTGTGTCGGTCCTCATGAAAGCCAGTTTCATCATAGCGCTTGATGGTTTTTGCGACTTTCAAAGTTCTTAAAATGTTCCGGATTAACTAACATTCATGTCTTAAAGTAATGATGGACTGTCATTTCTCTTTGCTTATTTGAGCTTTTCTTGTCATAATATGGACTTGGTCTTTCACCAAATAGGGCTATCTTCTGTATACCATCCGTACCTTGTCACAGCACACACAACTGTTTGGCTAAAAAGCATTAGAAGGAAAGAAATTCCTCCTGTAAATTAAAATGCATTCCAGGTGACTACCTCATGAAGCTGGTTGAGAGAATGCCAAGAGACTAGGCCTCCATAATCGCCCGACCTCAACACCTGCAGGCTGTGTAAGGGCTAATTGACCAAGAAGGAGAATGATGGAGTGCTGCATCAGATGACCTAGCCTCCAGAATCACCCGACCTCAACCCAATTGAGATGGCTTGGGATAAGTTCGACCGCAGAGTGGAGGAAAAGCAGCCAACAAGTGCTCAGTAAATGTGGGAACTCCTTCAAGACTGTTGGAAAGCATTCCAGGTGAAGTTGGTTGAGAGAATGCCACAAGCATGTGCAAAGCTGTCATCAAGAGGGTGGCTACTTTGAAGAATCTCAAGTATAAAATCTATTTTGATTTGTTAAAAACTTTTTGGGTTACTACATGATTCCATATGTGTTATTTCACAGTTTCGATGTCCTCACTATTATTCTACAATGTAGAAAATAGTAAAAATAAAGTGACTGTCCAAACTATTGACTGGTACTGTATACAGTTGAAGTCGGAAGTTTACATACACTTTAGCCAAATACTATTTAATCCTAGTAAAAATTCCCTGTCTTTGGTCAGTTAGGATCACCACTTTATTCTAAGAATGTGAAATGTCAGAATAATAGGAGAGAGAATTATTTATTTCAGCTTTTATTTCTTTCATCACATTCCCAGTGGGTCAGTAGTTTACATTACACTCAATTAGGATTTGGTAGCTTTGCCTTTAAATTGTTTAATGTGGGTCAAATGTTTTGGGTAGCCTCCCACAATAAGTTGGGTGAATTTTAGCCCATTCCTCCTGACAGAGCTGGTGTAACTGAGTCAGGTTTGTAGGCCTCCTTGCTCGCACACGCTTTTACAGTTCTGCCCACACATTTTCTATAGGATTGAGGTCAGAACTTTGGAAGTATGCTTGGGGTCGTTGTCCATTTGGAAGACCCCTTTGCGACAAATCTTTAACTTCCTGACTGATTTCTTGAGATGTTGCTTCATTATATCCACATAATTTCCCTTCCTCGTGATGCCATCTATTTTGTTAAGTGCATCAGTCCCTACTGCAGCAAAGCACCCCCAAAACATGATGCTGCCACCCCTGTGCTTCCTGGTTGGGGCTTGCAAGCCTCCCCCTTTTCCTCCAAACATAACAATGGTCATTATAGCCAAACAGTTCCATTTTTGTTTCATCAGACCAGAGGACATTTCTCCAAAAAGTACGATATTTGTCCCCATGTGCAGTTGCAAACCATAGTCTGGCTTTTTTATGGCGGTTTTGGAGCAGTGGCTGCTTCCTTGCTGAGCGGCCTTTCAGGTTATGTTGATAAGGACTTGTTTTACTGTGGATATAAATACTTTTGTACCTGTTTCCTCCAGCATCTTCACAAGGTCCTTTGCTGTTGTTCTGGGATTGATTTGCACTTTTCGCACCAAAGTACGTTAATCTCTAGGAGACAGAACGCGTCTCCTTCCTGAGCGGTATGACGGCTGAGTGGTCCCATGGTGTTTATACTTGCGTGCCATTGTTTATACAGATGAACGTAGTAACTTCAGGCATTTGGAAATTGCTCCCAAGGATGAACCAGACTTGTGGAGGTCTACAATTTCTTTTCTGAGGTCTTGGCTGATTTCTTTTGATTTCCCATGATGTCAAGCAAAGAGGCACTGAGTTTGAAGGTAGGTCTTGAAATACATCCACACTTCCAATTGACTCAAATGATGTCAATTAGCCTATCAGAAGCCATAGGCTATTCTCAATCACATCGTTATGACAGATTGAACAGACACTATTAATAAAGGAGGATGAGGCAATTGAAGCAATTATTATCCATGACATCATTTTCTGGAATCTTCCAAGCTGTTTAAAGGCACAGTCAACTTAGTGAATGTAAACTTCTGACCCACTGGAATTGTGATACAGTGAATTATAAGTGAAATAATCTGTCTGTAAACAATTGTTGGAAAAATGACTTGTGTCATGCACAAAGTAGATGTCCTAACCGACTTGCCAAAACTATAGTTTGTTCACATTAAACTAGTTTTAATGACTCCACCCTAAGTGTATGTAAACTTCCTACTTCATCTGTATATACATTATACATATATGAGATACTCAAGGTCCAATGCAGCTGTTTTTATCTCTATATCAAATCATTTTTGGGCAACAATGAAATATATCATAGTGTGGAAATATATATAAAACACAGGAAATCGCATTTTTGACTGTACTGGGCTTTTAAGCTTATTAAAAAATAAATGATCCCTCCATGCTAGGTTGAAAAGGAAATGGCCAATCCTCCTACTAGACCTATCAGAAAATTTTTAAGACAGTAACAGTTATGAACAGTAGATTATTTCCCAAATATTCAGATAGGCTAAGAAGGGAGTTTCCTAAAGTTGCCGCTTTCAAAAAGAACAAAAATGCAAGTCGGATCCTATAGGCCTAGCCATAGGCTATTCTCAATCACATCTTTATGACAGAAGCAATTATTATCCAGTTGTGAAGATGGTAGATTTTGCTTCTATCCAGCCAATGATTTATCCTAACTCACTACAGTAAGACAGCAGCCCGTTCGTCATCGGTTGACCGTCACTTTGCTCCGTCTTGTGCGGGCCACACAGACACAGACGTACACACACCTGTTCCATGCTGAAGCACCACCAGAAAGGGATATTACAAAAGATGAGTCTCTCCCCAGGCTATCAGCATCATTATCTTTCGTCATGATTTGTCCAATTCATCCATGCAATTAAAAAAAAAAAAAAATGTTTTGTCCACACACACACATAAATGTTTTATGAGTAAATATCATGATAGGACAAAGGTTGACATCGCATAACCCTAACACACACACACACACACACACACACACACACACACACACACACACACACACACACACACACACACACACACACACGGGCCTGTCGCAGTGCCACTGCCGCCCATTAGGCCAGATGATGATGTGTTGTATGAGTGAGTGTGAGAGTGTGTTTGAGTCAATGTGTGAGTCAGACTGAGGGAGAGGCTGACAAATTGTTCTGTCCTCTTAAATTTCACAGCCGTAGACAAGAGCATTAGACAGACCCAGACAGACCCTGTCTAAGCTATAGACAGAGCTACATAGACAGGTAGCCATAGACATGCCATAGACAGGCCACAGACAACTAGACAGAGACATAAACAGGCCACAGACAGAGAACCATCAACATTTCACAGACAGAGAGCCATAGACAGGCCACAGACAGAGAGCCATAGACAGGCCACAGACAGAGAGCCATAGACAGGCCAAAGACAGAGAGCCATAGACAGAGCCACAGACAGAGAGCCATAGACAGGCCACAAACAGAGAGCCATAGACAGGCCACAGACAGAGAGCCATAGACAGGACACAGACAGAGAGCCATAGACAGGCCACAGACAGAGAGACATAGACAGGCCACAGACAGAGAGCCATAGACAGGCCACAGACAGAGAGCCATAGACAGGCCACAGACAGAGAGCCATAGACAGGCCACAGACAGAGAGCCATAGACAGGCCACAGACAGAGAGCCATAGACAGGCCACAGACAGAGCCACAGAGGTGATAAAAGGGTAGCAGTAACTCATTGGTTGGGTTTGGAGCTCCTGGCAACCTCCCATAAGACAGCCAGTCATCCATCCCCTGTCACTCACGCTGACACTCTGTCATTGAGGATATGCTGTTAGCAGGGTCGTACTGTAGCCACTGTCACAGAGTGGATTTGCTGTTATTCCACCATGCAGACTTATCCCACCATGCAGAGTTATCCTACCATGCAGAGTTATCCCACCATGCAGAGTTATCCTACCATGCAGAGTTATCCTACCATGCAGAGTTATCCCACCATGCAGTTATCCCACTATGCAGAGTTATCCCACCTTGCAGAGTTATCCTACTAAGCAGAGTTATCCCACCATGCAGAGGTATCCCACCATGTAGAGTTATCCTACCATGCAGAGTTATCCTACCATGCAGAGTTATCCCACCATGCAGAGTTATTCCACCATGCAGAGTTATCCCACCATGCAGAGTTATCCCACCATGCAGAGTTATCCTACTAAGCAGAGTTATCCCACCATGCGGAGTTATCCTACCATGCAGAGTTATCCCACCATGCAGAGTTATCCCACCATGCAGAGTTATCCCACCATGCAGAGTTATCCCACCATGCAGAGTTATCCTACTAAGCAG
Source organism: Oncorhynchus clarkii lewisi (assembly GCF_045791955.1). Lineage (NCBI taxonomy): Eukaryota > Metazoa > Chordata > Actinopteri > Salmoniformes > Salmonidae > Oncorhynchus > Oncorhynchus clarkii. The sequence continues at coordinate 64,188,620 of NC_092162.1, forward strand.
AGTTATCCTGCTAAGAAGAGCTATCCTACTAAGCAGAGTTATCCCACTAAGCAGAGTTA
>NC_092162.1:64191178-64266178 GCF_045791955.1 Oncorhynchus clarkii lewisi
TGTGTGTGTGTGTGTGTGTGTGTGTGTGGGTAAGTAAATAAATAAAACAACGAAAATAAGAGTAGCAAGGCTATATGCAGACACTAGTTAGTCAGGCTTATTGAGGTAGTATGTACATGTAGGTATGGTTAAAGTGACTATGCATATATGATGAACAGAGAGTAGCAGTAGCGTAAAAAGAGGGGTTGGCAGGTGGTGGGACACAATGCAGATAACCCGGTTAGCCAATGTGCGGGAGCACTGGTTGGTCGGGCCAATTGATGTAGTATGTACATGAATGTATAGTTAAAGTGACTATGCATATAGCTTCCCGCCAGAGCTGCTGTAGCTCTGTGTCCCAGACAGACAGTCATCTGTCACTGCTGTAGCTCCGTGTCTCAGTCGGACAGTCATCTGTCACTGCTGTAGCTCCGTGTCTCAGTCGGACAGTCATCTGTCACTGCTGTAGCTCCGTGTCTCAGTCGGACAGTCATCTGTCACTGCTGTAGCTCCGTGTCCCAGACAGACAGTCATCTGTCACTGCTGTAGCTCCGTGTCTCAGTCAGACAGTCATCTGTCACTGCTGTAGCTCCGTGTCCCAGACAGACAGTCATCTGTCACTGCTGTAGCTCCGTGTCCCAGACAGACAGTCATCTGTCACTGCTGTAGTGTAGTTCATCTGTCACTGCTGTGCTCCGTGTCTCACAATATCTGTCACTGCTGTAGCTCCGTGTCCCAGACAGACAGTCATCTGTCACTGCTGTGGATCTTACCAGTGTATTGTTTGTGTGACAATAATCCAGACATAATCAGAAATACATAATCCCTCAGCAACAATGAGCAATAAAGAAGAAGGTGAGTAGGTATTTAGAGCACAGCTCCCCTCTCTCTCACTTCCTCTCTCTCACTTCCTCTCTCTCACTTTCTCTCTCTCACTTCCTCTCTCTCACTTCCTCTCTCTCACTTTCTCTCTCTCACTTTCTCTCTCTCACTTTCTCTCTCTCACTTTCTCTCTCTCACTTTCTCTCTCTCACTTCCTCTCTCTCACTTTCTCTCTCTCACTTTCTCTCTCTCACTTTCTCACTCTCACTTTCTCTCTCTCACTTCCTCTTTCTCACTTTCTCACTCTCACTTTCTCACTCTCACTTTCTCACTCTCACTTCCTCTCTCTCACTTTCTCTCTCTCACTTTCTCTCTCTCACTTTCTCTCTCTCACTTTCTCTCTCTCACTTTCTCTCTCTCACTTTCTCTCTCTCACTTTCTCTCTCTCACTTTCTCTCTCTCACTTTCTCTCTCTCACTTTCTCTCTCTCACTTTCTCTCTCTCACTTTCTCTCTCTCACTTTCTCTCTCTCTCTCTCTCTCACTTTCTCTCTCTCTCTCTCTCACTTTCTCTCTCTCACTTTCTCTCTCTCACTTTCTCTCTCTCACTTTCTCTCTCTTTCTCTCTCTCACTTTCTCTCTCTCACTTTCTCTCTCTCACTTTCTCTCTCTCACTTTCTCACTTTCTCTCTCTCACTTCCTCTCTCTCACTTTCTCTCTCTCACTTTCTCACTTTCTCTCTCTCACTTTCTCTCTCACTTTCTCTCTCTCACTTCCTCTCTCTCACTTTCTCTCTCTCACTTTCTCTCTCTCTCTCTCTCTCACTTTCTCTCTCTCTCTCTCTCACTTTCTCTCTCTCACTTTCTCTCTCTCACTTTCTCTCTCTCACTTTCTCTCTCTCTCTCTCTCACTTTCTCTCTCTCACTTTCTCTCTCTCACTTTCTCTCTCTCACTTTCTCACTTTCTCTCTCTCACTTCCTCTCTCTCACTTTCTCTCTCTCACTTTCTCTCTCTCACTTTCTCTCTCTCACTTTCTCTCTCTCACTTTCTCTCTCTCACTTTCTCTCTCTCACTTTCTCTCTCTCACTTTCTCACTTTCTCTCTGTCACTTTCTCTCTCTCACTTTCTCTCTCTCACTTTCTCACTTTCTCTCTCTCACTTTCTCTCTCTCACTTTCTCTCTCTCACTTTCTCACTTTCTCTCTGTCACTTTCTCTCTCTCACTTTCTCTCTCTCACTTTCTCTCTCTCACTTTCTCACTTTCTCTCTGTCACTTTCTCTCTCTCACTTTCTCACTTTCTCTCTCTCACTTTCTCTCTCTCACTTTCTCACTTTCTCTCTGTCACTTTCTCTCTCTCACTTTCTCACTTTCTCTCTCTCACTTTCTCTCTCCCACTTTCTCACTTTCTCTCTCTCACTTTCTCTCTCTCACTTTCTCACTCTCACTTTCTCACTTTCTCTCTCTCACTTTCTCACTTTCTCTCTGTCACTTTCTCTCTCTCACTTTCTCACTTTCTCTCTCTCACTTTCTCTCTCTCACTTTCTCACTTTCTCACTTTCTCTCTCTCTCTGTCTCTCTGTCTCTGTCTCTCGCTCTCTGTCTCTCGCTCTCTGTCTCTCTCTGTCATTCTCTCTCTCTCTCTGAATAGGGTGTAATACACACGATATCAGCATGCTGGACTGTATCAACTATCCAAGACACTGCTTGTCCTGACAGACCATGAAACACTGGAACACACTGCAAGCTCTCTCTCTCTCTGTCACTCTGTCACTCTCTCTCTCTGTCACTCTCGCTCTCTCTCTCTCTCTGTCACTCTGTCACTCTCTCTCGCTCTCCCTCTCCCCTGCCGGTTGGTGGGTGGTAATGACTCCATGACAGTAGCAGGTTATCATGAGGGAGGGAGGAAGGGAGGTAGAGAGAATAATATAGGTAAGGGGCAGAAAGAGGGTATAAGGGAGAGAGGGAAGAGGAAAAATATATATTTTTAGAGACAGAAATAGGGAGTGGGATGAAGTGAGAGGGGGTAGTAATCTTTTTAATATGTAGTCCCCGGTGAGGATCCATCCTGGTATTTGACTGGACCTTTATCATATTTCCCACTGGGGTACACAACGGGAACATGCTGTCTTGTAACAACCAGGCCAAATGTAAATCCCATTCAGGTCTGTGGGGAGTGTCGACAGCGGCACAGCCATTTAGGAAAGTGGAGTTTAGGAGGATTTACCTTCAGACAGACTACAGAGGGTTGTTAGTGAAATTGATTTTAACCTTTGAGAGGGCAGCAGCACGGTAGGATTTGTAATTTTGGCCTGAACCAATAAAATGAATATGTCTTCCGATCTGGGGAAGAGGGAGGTAGGGAAGGAGAGAGGGTGAGAGGAGATGGAGAGAGGGAGGTAGGGAAGGAGTGAGGGGGAGAGGAGATGGAGAGAGGGAGGTAGGGAAGGAGAGAGGGGGAGAGGAGATGGAGAGAGGGAGGTAGGGAAGGAGAGAGGGGGAGAGGAGATGGAGAGGGGAGGTAGGGAAGGAGAGAGGGAGGTAGGGAAGGAGGGGGGAGAGGAGAGGGAGGTAGGGAAGGAGAGAGGGGGAGAGGAGATGGAGAGAGGGAGGTAGGGAAGGAGAGAGGGGGAGAGGAGATGGAGAGAGGGAGGTAGGGAAGGAGAGAGGGAGGTAGGGAAGGAGAGAGGGGGAGAGGAGATGGAGAGAGGGAGGTAGGGAAGGAGAGAGGGGGAGAGGAGATGGAGAGAGGGAGGTAGGGAAGATGAGAGGAGAGAGGGAGAGGAGATGGAGAGAGAGGAGAGAGGGAGGTAGGGAAGGAGAGAGGGAGGTAGGGAAGGAGAGAGGGGGAGAGGAGATGGAGAGAGGGAGGGAAAGTAGTAGGAGACAAGAGGTAGTAGGAAAGACAGCAGGAGAGGTAGAGACAGAGAGATAGAAATAGAAAGAGAGAGGGAGGAGAGGCTGGAGTCTATGAGTAGACCTGAATGTGACCTTTTGTCTGTTTGGCGTATTTAGACTGACCTTTCCCAGTGACACACCCCTCTCTCCTTTCTCTCTCATGGAACCATGAAGAATGTCACAGAAATAGGAAAACTGCACAATAATGATGCTGCTCTGGCAGGCTGTTTGGAATTAGACTTATGGGACCTGGAGTTTTGTTGAAATTTGTCAGTTTGCCTTTTATATAACTGTATTTTCTCCCTAATCTTGTTGAAGACTACACATGGTGAGATGATGTAGCTTAGCCACGATGGCCTCCTTGTCTAACTGGCGTTATAGCAATCTAAAATGGGAATCTGATGCTCAATTGGTAGAGCATGATGCTTGCAACACCGAGAGGTGGTTGGATTCCTGGCACTACCTGTACGTGATATGTATGCACGCATGGCTGTAAGTTGGTTGTTATATGGTATTGTATGATGGGATGAGATGTAAGCATGGGAACAGTGTCCCAGCTGGGTCAGAAATGTATCTAACGTAGCAGGTGTAAAACAATAAATGCCTGAAACTAGATACATACTGGTTTTGACGAGAAGGGGGAGGCTCTTTTCCTGTTCTACCAATCCAGTAAATGTGGAGGAGGAGTTAATATGTAGTGTCACCTTGTTAACGTCACAGACTCTCTTTCCATTTCCCCTGAAAACTGGAACATCCGGTTGTTGAGGACTCAGCAGAGGCTGGTCAGAAATAGACGTTCTTCCAGGAATCCTGGTGAGAACGTCGCTGATTGACGTCATGCATACGCACCGTTGTTACTAATAGTCTTTCCTTATGTCCCTGCATTGCTTGTCATTGTGTATGATGTCCTATGAAACAGACAACAAATCTGATCAAGCTTTTTGTCTATGCATGTATACAAATACATGAACGAACCCATTTCGAGATGTGATACAAACATTAGTTCAGGTCTCATGAAAGAGACCGCACAATACTAAGCTAGCTACAATCAGCTGCCATCAACGACAAATTAAGAGGCTTCCGTTTTGACACTGGGTGTTTTGTTGGTGCTATACTGGCAATGGTCGGATGGATGTGATCACATTGTATTGTGATCATTAGCGTCCCCACAGCCCAGAGGCTCCCAATCACAGAGCACTTGTTTCTGATCACAGTTCCCACTGGATCAATAGCCTGCTCTCAGTCTCCTGGACAACCGTACAACGACCTCGGTCTGACGCTCACTCTATCTATCTGCTGCTACAGGCTACAGAGGTGTGTGCGTGTGTGGGTGTGTGTGTGTTTGTGTGCGTGTGTGCTATGCTTGAGCGGTATACCGTATATCGAATACCGGGGTATTTTGAAATACAGATGGTATGAATTTGAAAACCATCAACAACAACAAAAATGTATATATATATATATATATATATATATATATATATATATATATATATAAACACTACCAGTCAAAAGTTTGTACACACCGATTCATTCAAGGGTGTTTCTTTATTTTTACTATTTTCTACATTGTAGAATACTATTAAAGACATCACAACTATGAACTAACACATATGGAATCATGTAGTAACCAAAAAAGTGTTAAAAATATATATTTTATATTTTATATTCTTTAAAGTAGCCACCCTTTGCCTTGATGACAGCTTGGCACATGCTTGGCATTCTCTCAACCAGCTTCACCTGGAATGCTTTTCCAACAGTCTTGAAGGAGTTCCCACATCTGCTGAGCACTTGTTGGCTGCTTTTCCTCCACTCTGCCGTCCAACTTGTCCCAAGCCATCTCAATTGGGTTGAGGTCGGGTGATTCTGGAGGCTAGGTCATCTGATGCAGCACTTCATCATTCTCCTTCTTGGTCAAATAGTCCTTACACAGCCTGCAGATGTGTTGGGTCCTGTCAAAAAACAAATGATAGTCCCACTATGCGCAAACGAGATGGGATGGCATATCGCTGCAGAATGCTGTGGTAGCCATGCTGGTTAAGTGTGCCTTGAATTCTAAATAAATCACTGACGGTGTCACAAGCAAAGCACCCCCACACCATCAAACCTCCTCCTCCATGCTTCATGATGTGAACCACACATGTGGAGATCATCCGTTCACCTACTCTGCATCTCACAAAGACACGGTGGTTTCAAATTTGGGCTCATCAGACCAAAGGACATATTTCCACCGGTCTAATGTTCATTGCTTGTGTTTCTTGGCCCAAGCAAGTCTCTTCTTCTTATTGGTGTCCTTTAGTAGTGGTTTCTTTGCAGCAATTCAACCATGATGGCCTGATTCTCGCAGTCTGCTCTGAACAGTTGATGTTGAAATGTGTCTGTCACTTGAACTCTGTGAAGCATTTATTTGGGCAGCAATTTCTGGGGCTGGTGACTCCAATGAACTTATCCTCTGCAGCAGAGGTAACTCTGGGTCTTCCTTTCCTGTGTCAGTCCTCATGTGAGCCAGTTTCATCATAGTGCTTGATGGTTTTTGCGACTGCACTTGAAGAAACATTCAAAGTTCTTAAAATGTTCGTGATTGACTGAACTTCATGTCTTAAGGTAATGATGGACCGTCATGGGCGGCAGGGTAGCCTAGTGGTTAGAGCGTTGGACTTGTAACCGGAAGGTTGCGAGTTCAAACCCCCGAGCTGACAAGGTACAAATCTGTCGTTCTGCCCCTGAACAGGCAGTTAACCCACTGTTCCCAGGCCGTCATTGAAAATAAGAATTTGTTCTTAACTGACTTGCCTGGTTAAATAAAGGTAAAATAAAAAAATAAAAAAAATAAAAAATTACGCTTTGCTTATTTGAGCTATTTTTGCCATAATATGGACTTGGTCTTTTACCAAATAGGGCTATCTTCTGTATACCACCCTATCTTCAAATGCACCTTTATTTCACCTTTATTTAACCAGGTAGGAAAGTTGAGAACAAGTTCTCATTTACAATTGCGACCTGGCAAAGATAAAGCAAAGCAGTTTGACACATACAACACAGCGTTACACAATAATACAGTAGAAAAATAAGTCTATATACAATGTGAGCAAACAAGGTGAGATAAGGGAGGTAAAGGCAATAAATAGGCCATGGTGGCGAAGTAAATACAATATAGCAATTAAAACACTGGAACGGTAGATTTGACAGTAGATGAGTGTGCGAAGTAGAAATACTGGGGGGCAAAGGAGCCACATAAATAAATAAATACAGTAGGGGAAGAGGTAGATGTTTGGGCTATTTATAGATGGGCTATGTACAGGTGCAGTGATCTGTGAGCTGCTCTGACAGCTGGTGCTTAATGCTAGTGAGGGAGATACTGTAAGTGTTTCCAGTTTCAGAGATTTTTGTAGTTCGTTCCAGTCAATGGCAGCAGAGAACTGGATGGAGAAGCAGCCAAAGGAGGAATTGGCTTTGGGGGTGACAAGTGAGATATACCTGCTGGAACGCGTGCTACGGGTGGGTGCTGCTATGGTGACCAGCGAGCACAGATAAGGTAGGACTTTACCTAGCAGGGTCTTGTAGATGACCTGGAGCGAGTGGGTTTGGCGACGAGTATGAAGCGAGGGCCAGCCAACGAGAGCATACAGGTCGCAGTGGTGGGTAGTATATGGGGCTTTGGTGACAAAACGGATGGCACTGTGATTGACTGCATCCAATTTGTTGAGTAGGGTGTTGGAGGCTATTTTGTAAATGACATCGCCGATGTCGAGGATCGGTAAGATGGTCAGTTTTACGAGGGTATGTTTGGCAGCATGGGTAAAGGATGCTTTGTTGCGAAATAGGAAGCCAATTCTAGATTTAACTTTGGATTGGAGATGTTTTATGTGAGTCTGGAAGAAGAGTTTACAGTCCAGGGATGCTGGACGGGCGGGCAGGAGCAGGCAGCGATCGGTTGAAGAGCATGCATTTAGTTTTACTTGTATTTAAGAGCAGTTGGAGGCCACGGAAGGAGAGTTGTATGGCATTGAAGCTCGTCTCGAGGGTTGTTAACACAGTGTCCAAAGAAGGGCCAGAAGTATACAGAATGGTGTCGTCTGCGTAGAGGTGGATCAGAGACTCACCAGCAGCAAGAGCGACATCATTGATGTATACAGAGAAGAGAGTCGGCCCAATAATTGAACCCTGTGGCACCCGCATAGAGACTGCCAGAGGTCCGGACAACAGGCCCTCAGATTTGACATACTGAACTCTGTCGGAGAAGTAGTTGGTGAACTAGGCAAGGCAATCATTTGAGAAACCAAGGCAGTTGAGTCTGCCGATGAGGATGTGGTGATTGACAAGAGTCGAAAGCCTTGGCCAGGTCAATGAATATAGCTGCACAGTATTGTTTCTTATCGATGGCAGTTAAGATATCGTTTAGGATCTTGAGCGTGGCTGAGGTGCACTCATGACCAGCTCTGAAACCAGATTGCATAGCGGACAAGGTACGGTAGGATTCGAAATGGTCGGTAATCTGTTTGTTAACTTGGCTTTCGAAGACCTTAGAATGGCAGGTTAGGATAGATATAGGTCTGTAGCAGTTTGGGTCAAGAGTGTCCCCCCCTTTGAAGAGGGAGATGACCGCAGCTGCTTTCCAATCTTTGGGAATCTCAGAACGAGAGGTTGAACAGGCTAGTAATAGGTGTTGCAACAATTTCGGCAGATCATTTTAGAAAGAAAGGGTCCAGATTTTCTAGCCCGACTCATTTGTGGGGGTCCAGATTTTGCAGCTCTTTCAGAACATCAGCTGACTGGATTTGGGAGAAGGAGAAATGGGGAAGGCTTGGGCGAGTTGCTGTGGGGGGTGCAGTGCTGTTGACCGGGTAGGGGTAGCCAGGTGGAAAGCATGGCCACCCGTAGAAAAATGCTTATTGAAATTCTCAATTATAGTGGATTTATTGGTGGTGACAGAGTTTCCTATCCTCAGTGCAGTGGGCAGCTGGGAGGAGGTGCTCTTATTCTCCATGGACTTTACAATGTCCCAGAACTTTTTTGAGTTTGTGTTGCAGGAAGCAAATTTCTGCTTGAAAAAGCTAACATTGTCTTTTCTAACTGCCTGTGTATATTGGTTTCTATCTTCCCTAAAAAGTTGCACTTCAAGGAGGCTGTTCGATGCTAATGCAGAACGCCACAGGATGTTTTTGTGTTGGTTAAGGGCAGTCAGGTCTGGAGAGAACCAAGGGCTGTATCTGTTCCTGGTTCTAAATTCTTGAATGGGGCATGCTTATTTAATATGGTGAGGAAGGCGTTTTTAAAGAATAACCAGGCATCCTCTACTGACGGGGTTAGGTGATGATGATTATATCGCTGATGATGTTGATGATATTACTGATGATGATGATGATATTACTGATGATGATGATATTACTGATGATGATGATGATGATGATGATGATATTACTGATGATGATGATGATGATATTACTGATGATGATGATGATATTACTGATGTTGATGATATTACTGATGATGATGATGATATTACTGATGATGTTGATATTACTGATGATGTTGATGATATTACTGATGATGATGATGATATTTCTGATGATGTTGATATTACTGATGATGTTGATGATATTACTGATGATGATGATGATATTACTGATGATGATGATGATACTACTGATGATGATGATGATGATGGTGTTACTGATGATGTTGATATTACTGATGATGTTGATGATATTACTGATGATGATGATGATATTACTGATGATGATGATATTACTGATGATTCTGATATTACTGATGATGATGATGATATTACTGATAATGATGATGATATTACTGATGATGATGATGATATTACTGATGATGATGATGATATTACTGATGATGATGATGATATTACTGATGATATTACTGATGATGTTGATGATATTACTGATGATGATGATGATGATGATGATATTACTGATGATGATGATGATATTACTGATGATGATGATATTACTGATGATGATGATATTACTGATGATGATGATGATATTACTGATGATGATGATATTACTGATGATGTTGATGATATTACTGATGATGATGATATTACTGATGATGATGATGATGATACTACTGATGATGTTGATGATATTACTGATGATGATGATGATGATATTACTGATGATGATGATGATATTACTGATGATGATGATATTACTGATGATGATGATATTACTAATGATGACGATGATGATATTACTGATGATGATGATATTACTGACGATGATGATATTACTGATGATGATGATGATGATATTACTGATGATGTTGATGATATTACTGATGATGATGATGATGATGATGATATTACTGATAATGATGATGATGATATTACTGATGATGATGATATTACTGATGATGATGATGATGATATTACTGATGATGTTGATGATATTACTGATGATGATGATGATGATATTACTGATAATGATGATGATGATATTACTGATGATGATGATGATGATGATGATATTACTGATGATGATATTACTGATGATGTTGATGATATTACTGATGATGATGATGATATTACTGATGATGTTGATGATATTACTGATGATGTTGATGATATTACTGATGATGATGATGATGATGATGATATTACTGATGATGATGATGATATTACTGATGATGATGATATTACTGATGATATTACTGATGATATTACTGATGATGATGATATTACTGATGATGATGATGATATTACTGATGATGATGATATTACTGATGATGACGATATTACTGATGATGACGATGATGATATTACTGATGATGATGGTAATACTGATGATGATGATGATATTACTGATGATGATGATGATATTACTGATGATGATGATATTACTGATGATGATGATATTACTGATGATGACGATGATGATATTACTGATGATGATGATATTACTGATGATGATGATGATGATATTACTGATGATGACGATGATATTACTGATAATGATGATGATGATATTACTGATGATGATGATGATGATATTACTGATGATGTTGATGATATTACTGATGATGATGATGATGGTATTACTGATGATGTTGATGATATTACTGATGATGATGATATTACTGATGATGTTGATGATATTACTGATGATGATGATATTACTGATGATGTTGATGATATTACTGATGATGAAGATATTTTCTGATGATGATATTGCTGATGATGATATTACTGATGATGATGACGATATTACCGATGATGATCATGATGATAATATTGCTGATGATGATGTTACTGATAATGATGATGATGTGCATGTATTTGTGTGTAGGTGAAGGGCAACTAAAAGTGTGTGTCTGTGTGTTTTATTTAGTAGGCCTTTGTAAAGGAATCTATCTATCTCTTTTTTCTTTCTTTATCTTCTAAATATCTTCATATATGTTCATTTTTGAAGGTGCTTCCTTTCTCTTTCTCTCTCACTCTTTTCCCCGACCTCTCTATGTGAGTCTCTTCCGCCGCTCCTCTCTCTGGCTGTGACCTCCAGAGTGCAGGGCTTGCAGGGAATCAATGGGGACAGGAGGACAGCAGGATGTGTGTGCTTTAGTGGTGTCTGACAGCCGATAGACTGACCTCACTGGCTCTCTTCAAGCAGCAGAAAGGGGAAGAGATAAAAGAAAACACCAGTTATTTTTCACCTTTATCTCCACTTTTCTCTCCACATCTGTCTCCCTATCTCCATCTCTCTCCTCTCTCTCCCTATCTCCCCTCTCTCTCTCTCTCTCTCTCTCTCTCCATCTCTCTCTCCTCTCTCTCTCTCTCTCTCTCTCTCTCTCTCATCCCTCTCTCTCTCTCTCTTTCGCCCCTCTCTCTCTATCTCTCTCTCTCTCTCTCTCTCTCTCAATCTCTCTCATCTCTCTCCTCTCTCTCCTCTCTCTCTCTCTTCTCTCTCTTCTCTCTCTCTCTCTCTCTCTCGCTCTCTCCTCTCTCTCTCCATCTCTCTCTCTCTCTCCATCTCTCTCTCTCTCCATCTCTCTCTTTCTCTCTCCCTCTCTCTCGCTCTCTCTTTCGCCCCTCTCTCTCTCTCTCTCTCTCTCTCTCTCTCTCTTTTGCCTCTCTCTCTCTTTCTCCTCTCTCTCTTTCTCTGTCTCTCTCTATTTCTCCTCTCTCTCTCTCTCTCTCTCTATCTGTCTCTCTCTTTCTCCCCTCTCTTTCTCCCCTCTCTTTCTCTCTCTGTCTCTGTCTCTGTCGAGGGCTGGGTTGACTTTATGAAACACACACTGTCTCAAAGAAAGTTTTCCTTCGGCCCTGACAAGCTTCCTAGGAACTTTTTTTGTGACTTTACCTACCTTGTATTGATGAAGCTATGGATTCTGACATGACTCCGACATAGCCTTGTCACTCTTCCATCTTCACATGCTCATGTTTTCAAATACTTGTATTTTGAAGAGTATGGCATTTGTCACAGGATTGATATACCCAGGTTGCCATTCTGTATGCACATATAAGAGAGAGGAAGTGTCCTTCAAAAACATTAAACCAAGTTTTTCTCTGGGACTTATTTGGGGATTAGCCATGCTAAAGCAGGATTAATTCTGTCATATGCTTGCTGACAACCCCAGCTGTGTGAAGAGTAGAAAAGTCGAGACAAGACTTAAACCACTAATAGATTACAGTAAGCCTTTTTCCTCAAAAGGTTGACTGGTGGCAGTATTAATTCAATTTCGCTACCCCTCTTCCACTTCTGTGCCCTGGTCTCGTTCTTCTGGTCTGATGGTTAACGATAGCTTCAACTGGCTGCTAATTCACATGGCTACTTTCAATAGAGACATTTTGAAAATGTTTTGAATCAAATGAATCCATATTTTATGCCGGAGTCTCTTTAGAGAATATCTGCATAGGACTTGTGTTTTCATCCAATATGACGATACTCGAAATGTAGATAGAATGTCTTGGGGTAAAAAAATGAAATAATGAATTATTAATTAATTTAAATAGCTTCCATTTCACTAAACTACAGTACAGAATATTAAAAGGCCTCGCTACGATGGCAAGAAAAAGTATTTGAACTGGAAAATACCTGGATTTCTGAATAATTTGGTCATAGAATTTGATCTGATCTTCATCTAGGTCACAACAATAGACAAACACAGTCTGCTGAAACTAATAACACACAAACAAGTATACGTTTTCATGTCTTTATTGAACACACTGTAAACATTCACAGTGCAGGGTGGGAAAAGTATGTGAACCCTTTGGCAGCAATAACCTCAACCAAACGTTTTCTGTGGTTGCGGATCAGACCTGCACAGCGGTCAGGAGGAATTTTGGACCATTCCTCTTTACAAAACTGTTTCAGTTCAGCAATATTATTGGGATGTCTGGTGTCAACTGCTCTCTTGAGGTCATGCCACAGCATCTCAATCGGGTTGAGGTCAGAACTCTGACTGGGCCACTCCAGAAGGCGTATTTTCTTCTGTTGAAGCCATTCTGTTGTTGATTTACTTCTGTGTTTTGGGTGGCTGTCCTGTTGCATCACCCAACTTCTGTTGAGCTTCAAATGGCGGACAGATAGCCTAACATTCTCCTCCAAAATGTCTTGATAAACTTGGGAATTCCTTTTTCAGTCGATGATAGCAAGCTGTCCAGGTCCTGAGGCAGCCAAGCAGCCCCAAACCATGATGCTCCCTCCACCATACTTTACAGTTCGGATGAGGTTTAGATGTTGGTGTGCTGTGCCTTTTTTCTCTCTACACATAGTGTTGTGTTCCTTCCAAACAACTCAACTGTAGTTTAATCTGTCCACAGAATATTTTGCCAGTAGCGCTGTGGATATTCCAGGTGCACTTTTGCAAACTTCAGACATGCAGCAATGTTTTTTTTGGACAGCTGTGGCTTCTTCTGTGCTGTCTTCCCATGAACACAATTCTTGTTTAGTGTTTTCCATATCATAGACTCATCAACAGAGATGGTAGCATGTTCCAGAGATTTCTGTAAGTCTTTAGCTGACACTATAGGATTCTTCTTAACCTCATTGAACATTCTGAGCTGTGCTATTGCAGTCATCTTTGCAGGACGGCCACTCCTGGCACTCCATTAGCCTAGGGGTTCACATACTTTTCCTTGCCACTGTATGTGCATCTGGGCAGATCCGTCTTGTTGAATGTATTGTGTAACTGTGCACCACCACCCCAGCTGCAGCGAGGGGCTAGGGGCAACATCCGAATACAGTATGTATTCAAAGGCCTTCCATAGTAGACCTTTCGTATGTATGTACAGTATTTGGGCAGATACATCTTGTATGTACATCTGTGTGTAAAGAGGTGCTTGAGCTACATTGAAAGGTGTGGGAATAACCAAACTATACCCACCCAGTAAGCAATATACCCAAGGTCTGCTTGGAGAGGTGTACATGTAGTGGGTAGAGGAGGGTGGCAGGGCTAACAGGCATTACATTGTGACTCTCAACAAAAAGACTAGGTAAAAAACTATTTGTTTCCTTCGCTCTCTATCTCTCTCTCTCTCTATCTATATATCTATCTCTCTCTCTCTCTCTCTCTCTCTCTCTCTCTCTCTCTCTATCTCTCTCTCTCTCTCTCTCTCTCTCTCTCTCTCTCTCTCTCTCTCTCTCTCTCTCTCTCTCTCTCTCTCTCTCTCTCTCTCAATCTGTATTCCTGGCTGACTAAGTGTTTATGGTTATGTAAATGTCTCAGCATCTTTGAAAATGTCAGAGGACTCAATTCCATCCCTGTAGTATTGCCACATTACCTCCCCATGCCTGCGTTACAGGGCCTGATCAAATCAAATCACACACACACATATGTTTCTAATATCATGTGAAAGCTGGATGATGGGTTTGGATGAGCATTCACAGCTTGTATCAGGGATATGTCTTCTGGATAGCTTGGGCACAGCACTGCTACATTACAATTAATGTACCACAGCTTCTCCTTCTCTGCTCACCAGCCTGGGGCATCTGTAGACACACAGCGGGGGAATCCAATTTACTGGAGAAGAGAAAGAAATCCCTCACCCGTTCATTATTAATACTAAGAGAGGGAAGGAGTGAGGGAAGGGACATAAATCCAATTTATTTGATTTTGTTCTCTTAGAAATTCACTATTCAAAAACATGATCCTGCTGTTAATTGCATTTCATACAGGGATTTTTCCCCCCTTTACTTTCTGGAGGAAATGTTTCATAATGACAGATAAACACTCTCACCAGCACAGTTTGGCTTTTTAAAAAGCAAATTGAAAACATCTTGAAAAAATGAATAAGGTTTGACGTAATACCATCTGTTCCTGTATGTATTATAGTTGATCACGCACGCTTTTACAAATATCCCAAAACATTAAGAGCAACTTCCGAATATCGAGTTGCCCTCAGAACAGCCTCAATTGATTGGGGAATGGACTCTACTAGGTGTTGAAAGCACCACAGGGATGCTGGTCCATGTTGACTCCTATGCTTCCCCACAGGGATGCTGGTCCATGTTGACTCCTATGCTTCCCCACAGTTGGCTGGATGTCCGTTGGGTGGTGGACCATCCTCGATACACACGGGAAACTGTTGAGCGTGAAAAACCCAGCAACGTTGCAGTTCAAGGCACTTACTTACACACCTACTACCATACTTCTTTCAAAGTCACTTAAATATGTTGTCTTGCCAATTCAGAAGCTGAATGGCACACAGACACAATCCATGTCTCACTTATCTCAAGGCTTAAAACTTCTTGATCCTACTTGAGTACATGTCTCAACTAGACACCTGGAAATGCAAATGCGCTACGCTAAATTCTAAATGTACTCGTTAAAACTCAAACGTTCATCAAAATACACATGCAGGGTATAGAATTAAAGCTACACTCGTTGTGAATCTAGCCAACAAGTCAGATTTTTAAAATGCTTTTCGGCGAAAGCATGAGACGCTATTATCTGATAGCATGCAACACCCCAAAATGCCTGAATGCGACGTAAACAAAAGATTTAGCGTAGCCGGCGCTACACAAAAGGCAGAAATAAAATATAAAACATTCATTACCTTTGACGAGCTTCTTTCTTGGCACTCCTATATGCCCCATAAACATCACTATTGGGTCTTTTTTTCGATTAAATCGGTCCATATATACCCAAAATAGCCATCTATGGAAGCTGTGTAATTCAGAAAAAAACATTGTTTTAAAACGCAGCGTCATTTTTTAAAATTAAAAAAGTCGACGATAAACTTTCACAAAACACTTCGAAATACTTTTGTAATCCAACTTTAGGTATTAGTAAACGTTTATAATCTATCAAAATGATCACTTGGCGATGTGTATTCAATAGCTCCTCGTCTTCAAATCAATGGCCGAAAATGTGCACTTCAAAACATCCTGGCGGAGACCGGAAGAAATGGAATCCAGTTAGTTGGATTTACCAACAAAAAACTCCCCGGATAATGACGACAATGGCGACAGGTCCATAATTAATTTTGTGCCCTTTTAACAATCCATGAAAGTGACGCATGGATATTATTTTTAGCTTTCAGTGAGCAGTTTTTCTTGCGCTTTTCGATGAAACACACGATCTGTTATAGTCACAGTCGTGATTTAACCAGTTTTAGAAACTTCAGAGTGTTTTCTATCCACACATACTAATCATATGCATATACTATATTCCTGGCATGAGTAGCAGGACGCTGAAAAGTTGCGCGATTTTTAACAGAATGTTCGAAAAAGGAGGGGGTAGGCTTAATGATTCTTTAACCTGTCTCCTCCCCTTCATCTACACTGGTTGAAGTGGATTTAACAGGTGACACCAAAAAGGGAAAGAAATCCCTCATCCGTTCTACCTGTTGGTAGCTTGTATGGTAGCTTTCACCTGCATTCACCTGGTCAGTCTCTGTCAGTGTAGATATATATTCACTATTATAAACTGGGTGGTTAAAGCCCTGAATGCTAAATGGCTGACAGCCATAGTATATCAGACAGTATACCATGGGTATGACAAAACATGTATGTTTATTGTTGTAATTACATTGGTAACCACTTTATAATAGCAATAAGGCACCTCAGGGGGTTGTTGGTATATGTCCAATATCACTGTGCTGGATGCTCTGAAATAATACCTTCAGACTGTGATGGATGTTCTGAAATAATACCTTCAGACTGTGATGAATGTTCTGAACTAATAGCTTCAGACTGTGATGAATGTTCTAAACTGTGATGAATGTTCTGAACTGTGATGAATGTTCTGACCTAATACCTTCAGACTGTGATGAATGTTCTGAACTGTGATGAATGTTCTGAACTGTGATGAATGTTCTGAACTGTGATGAATGTTCTGACCTAATACCTTCAGACTGTGATGAATGTTCTGAACTAATAGCTTCAGACTGTGATGAATGTTCTGAACTGTGATGAATGTTCTGAACTAATAGCTTCAGACTGTGATGAATGTTCTGAAATAATACCTTCAGACTGTGATGAATGTTCTGAACTGTGATGAATGTTCTGACCTAATACCTTCAGACTGTGATGAATGTTCTGAACTAAAACCTTCAGACTGTGATGAATGTTCTGAAATAATACCTTCAGACTGTGATGAATGTTCTGAACTAATACCTTCAGACTGTGATGAATGTTCTGAACTAAAACCTTCAGACTGTGATGAATGTTCTGAAATAATACCTTCAGACTGTGATGAATGTTCTGAACTAAAACCTTCAGACTGTGATGAATGTTCTGAACTAAAACCTTCAGACTGTGATGAATGTTCTGAACTAATACCTTCAGACTGTGATGAATGTTCTGAACTAAAACCTTCAGAATGTGATGAATGTCCTGACCTAATACCTTCAGACTGTGATGAATGTTCTGAACTAAAACCTTCAGACTGTGATGAATGTTCTGAACTAAAACCTTCAGACTGTGATGAATGTTCTGAAATAATACCTTCAGACTGTGATTAATGTTCTGAACTAAAACTATCAGACTGTGATGAATGTTCTGAACTAATACCTTCAGACTGTGATGAATGTTCTGAACTAAAACCTTCAGACTGTGATGAATGTCCTGAACTGTGATGAATGTTCTGAACTAAAACCTTCAGACTGTGATGAATGTTCTGAACTAATAGCTTCAGACTGTGATGAATGTTCTAAACTGTGATGAATGTTCTGAACTGTGATGAATGTTCTGACCTAATACCTTCAGACTGTGATGAATGTTCTGAACTGTGATGAATGTTCTGAACTGTGATGAATGTTCTGAACTGTGATGAATGTTCTGACCTAATACCTTCAGACTGTGATGAATGTTCTGAACTAATAGCTTCAGACTGTGATGAATGTTCTGAACTGTGATGAATGTTCTGAACTAATAGCTTCAGACTGTGATGAATGTTCTGAAATAATACCTTCAGACTGTGATGAATGTTCTGAAATAATACCTTCAGACTGTGATTAATGTTCTGAACTAAAACTATCAGACTGTGATGAATGTTCTGAACTAATACCTTCAGACTGTGATGAATGTTCTGAACTAAAACCTTCAGACTGTGATGAATGTCCTGAACTGTGATGAATGTTCTGAACTAATACCTTCAGACTGTGATGAATGTTCTGAAATAATACCTTCAGACTGTGATGAATGTTCTGAACTAAAACCTTCAGACTGTGATGAATGTTCTGAACTAATACCTTCAGACTGTGATGAATGTTCTGAAATAATACCTTCAGACTGTGATGAATGTTCTGAACTTAAACCTTCAGACTGTGATGAATGTTCTGAACTAATACCTTCAGACTGTGATGAATGTTCTGAAATAATACCTTCAGACTGTGATGAATGTTCTGAAATAATACCTTCAGACTGTGATGAATGTTCTGAACTGTGATGAATGTTCTGAACTGTGATGAATGCTCTGAACTAATACCTTCAGACTGTGATGAATGTTCTGAACTAAAACCTTCAGACTGTGATGAATGTTCTGAACTAAAACCTTCAGACTGTGATGAATGTTCTGACCTAATACCTTCAGACTGTGATGAATGTTCTGAACTGTGATGAATGTTCTGAACTGTGATGAATGTTCTGAACTGTGATGAATGTTCTGAACTAATACCTTCAGACTGTGATGAATGTTCTGAACTAAAACCTTCAGACTGTGATGAATGTTCTGACCTAATACCTTCAGACTGTGATGAATGTTCTGAACTGTGATGAATGTTCTGAACTGTGATGAATGTTCTGAACTGTGATGAATGTTCTGAACTAATACCTTCAGACTGTGATGAATGTTCTGAACTAAAACCTTCAGACTGTGATGAATGTTCTGAACTAAAACCTTCAGACTGTGATGAATGTTCTGACCTAATACCTTCAGACTGTGATGAATGTTCTGAACTGTGATGAATGTTCTGAACTGTGATGAATGTTCTGAACTGTGATGAATGTTCTGAACTAATACCTTCAGACTGTGATGAATGTTCTGAAATAATACCTTCAGACTGTGATGAATGTTCTGAACTAATACCTTCAGACTGTGATGAATGTTCTGAACTAAAACCTTCAGACTGTGATGAATGTCCTGACCTAATACCTTCAGACTGTGATGAATGTTCTGAACTAAAACCTTCAGACTGTGATGAATGTTCTGAACTAAAACCTTCAGACTGTGATGAATGTTCTGAAATAATACCTTCAGACTGTGATGAATGTTCTGAACTAAAACTATCAGACTGTGATGAATGTTCTGAAGTAATACCTTCAGACTGTGATGAATGTTCTGAACTAAAACCTTCAGACTGTGATGAATGTCCTGAACTGTGATGAATGTTCTGAACTAAAACTATCAGACTGTGATGAATGTTCTGAACTAATACCTTCAGACTGTGATGAATGTTCTGAACTAAAACCTTCAGACTGTGATGAATGTTCTGAACTAATAGCTTCAGACTGTGATGAATGTTCTAAACTGTGATGAATGTTCTGAACTGTGATGAATGTTCTGACCTAATACCTTCAGACTGTGATGAATGTTCTGAACTAATAGCTTCAGACTGTGATGAATGTTCTGAACTGTGATGAATGTTCTGAACTAATAGCTTCAGACTGTGATGAATGTTCTGAAATAATACCTTCAGACTGTGATGAATGTTCTGAAATGTGATGAATGTTCTGACCTAATACCTTCAGACTGTGATGAATGTTCTGAACTAAAACCTTCAGACTGTGATGAATGTTCTGAAATAATACCTTCAGACTGTGATGAATGTTCTGAACTAATACCTTCAGACTGTGATGAATGTTCTGAACTAAAACCTCCAGACTGTGATGAATGTTCTGAAATAATACCTTCAGACTGTGATGAATGTTCTGAACTAAAACCTTCAGACTGTGATGAATGTTCTGAACTAAAACTTTCAGACTGTGATGAATGTTCTGAACTAATACCTTCAGACTGTGATGAATGTTCTGAACTAAAACCTTCAGAATGTGATGAATGTCCTGACCTAATACCTTCAGACTGTGATGAATGTTCTGAACTAAAACCTTCAGACTGTGATGAATGTTCTGAACTAAAACCTTCAGACTGTGATGAATGTTCTGAAATAATACCTTCAGACTGTGATTAATGTTCTGAACTAAAACTATCAGACTGTGATGAATGTTCTGAACTAATACCTTCAGACTGTGATGAATGTTCTGAACTAAAACCTTCAGACTGTGATGAATGTCCTGAACTGTGATGAATGTTCTGAACTAATACCTTCAGACTGTGATGAATGTTCTGAAATAATACCTTCAGACTGTGATGAATGTTCTGAACTAAAACCTTCAGACTGTGATGAATGTTCTGAACTGTGATGAATGTTCTGAACTGTGATGAATGCTCTGAACTAATACATTCAGACTGTGATGAATGTTCTGAACTAAAACCTTCAGACTGTGATGAATGTTCTGAACTAAAACCTTCAGACTGTGATGAATGTTCTGACCTAATACCTTCAGACTGTGATGAATGTTCTGAACTGTGATGAATGTTCTGAACTGTGATGAATGTTCTGAACTGTGATGAATGTTCTGAACTGTGATGAATGTTCTGAACTAATACCTTCAGACTGTGATGAATGTTCTGAAATAATACCTTCAGACTGTGATGAATGTTCTGAACTAATACCTTCAGACTGTGATGAATGTTCTGAACTAAAACCTTCAGACTGTGATGAATGTCCTGACCTAATACCTTCAGACTGTGATGAATGTTCTGAACTAAAACCTTCAGACTGTGATGAATGTTCTGAACTAAAACCTTCAGACTGTGATGAATGTTCTGAAATAATACCTTCAGACTGTGATGAATGTTCTGAACTAAAACTATCAGACTGTGATGAATGTTCTGAAGTAATACCTTCAGACTGTGATGAATGTTCTGAACTAAAACCTTCAGACTGTGATGAATGTCCTGAACTGTGATGAATGTTCTGAACTAAAACTATCAGACTGTGATGAATGTTCTGAACTAATACCTTCAGACTGTGATGAATGTTCTGAACTAAAACCTTCAGACTGTGATGAATGTTCTGAACTAATAGCTTCAGACTGTGATGAATGTTCTAAACTGTGATGAATGTTCTGAACTGTGATGAATGTTCTGACCTAATACCTTCAGACTGTGATGAATGTTCTGAACTGTGATGAATGTTCTGACCTAATACCTTCAGACTGTGATGAATGTTCTGAACTAATAGCTTCAGACTGTGATGAATGTTCTGAACTGTGATGAATGTTCTGAACTAATAGCTTCAGACTGTGATGAATGTTCTGAAATAATACCTTCAGACTGTGATGAATGTTCTGAACTGTGATGAATGTTCTGACCTAATACCTTCAGACTGTGATGAATGTTCTGAACTAAAACCTTCAGACTGTGATGAATGTTCTGAAATAATACCTTCAGACTGTGATGAATGTTCTGAACTAATACCTTCAGACTGTGATGAATGTTCTGAACTAAAACCTTCAGACTGTGATGAATGTTCTGAAATAATACCTTCAGACTGTGATGAATGTTCTGAACTAAAACCTTCAGACTGTGATGAATGTTCTGAACTAAAACCTTCAGACTGTGATGAATGTTCTGAACTAATACCTTCAGACTGTGATGAATGTTCTGAACTAAAACCTTCAGACTGTGATGAATGTCCTGACCTAATACCTTCAGACTGTGATGAATGTTCTGAAATAATACCTTCAGACTGTGATGAATGTTCTGAACTGTGATGAATGTTCTGAACTGTGATGAATGCTCTGAACTAATACCTTCAGACTGTGATGAATGTTCTGAACTAAAACCTTCAGACTGTGATGAATGTTCTGACCTAATACCTTCAGACTGTGATGAATGTTCTGAACTGTGATGAATGTTCTGAACTGTGATGAATGTTCTGAACTGTGATGAATGTTCTGACCTAAAACCTTCAGACTGTGATGAATGTTCTGAAATAATACCTTCAGACTGTGATGAATGTTCTGAACTTAAACCTTCAGACTGTGATGAATGTTCTGAACTAATACCTTCAGACTGTGATGAATGTTCTGAAATAATACCTTCAGACTGTGATGAATGTTCTGAACTTAAACCTTCAGACTGTGATGAATGTTCTGAACTAATACCTTCAGACTGTGATGAATGTTCTAAACTGTGATGAATGTTCTGAACTGTGATGAATGTTCTGAACTAATACCTTCAGACTGTGATGAATGTTCTGAAATAATACCTTCAGACTGTGATGAATGTTCTGAACTAAAACCTTCAGACTGTGATGAATGTTCTGAACTAATACCTTCAGACTGTGATGAATGGTCTGAACTAAAACCTTCAGACTGTGATGAATGTTCTGAACTAATACCTTCAGACTGTGATGAATGTTCTGAAATAATACCTTCAGACTGTGATGAATGTTCTGAAATAATACCTTCAGACTGTGATGAATGTTCTGAACTAAAACCTTCAGACTGTGATGAATGTTCTGACCTAATACCTTCAGACTGTGATGAATGTTCTGAACTGTGATGAATGTTCTGAACTGTGATGAATGTTCTGAACTGTGATGAATGTTCTGAACTAATACCTTCAGACTGTGATGAATGTTCTGAAATAATACCTTCAGACTGTGATGAATGTTCTGAACTAATACCTTCAGACTGTGATGAATGTTCTGAACTAAAACCTTCAGACTGTGATGAATGTCCTGACCTAATATCTTCAGACTGTGATGAATGTTCTGAACTAAAACCTTCAGACTGTGATGAATGTTCTGAACTAAAACCTTCAGACTTTGATGAATGTTCTGAAATAATACCTTCAGACTGTGATGAATGTTCTGAACTAAAACTATCAGACTGTGATGAATGTTCTGAAGTAATACCTTCAGACTGTGATGAATGTTCTGAAATAATACCTTCAGACTGTGATGAATGTTCTGAACTAATACCTTCAGACTGTGATGAATGTTCTGAAATAATACCTTCAGACTGTGATGAATGTTCTGAACTAAAACCTTCAGACTGTGATGAATGTTCTGAACTAATAGCTTCAGACTGTGATGAATGTTCTAAACTGTGATGAATGTTCTGAACTGTGATGAATGTTCTGACCTAATACCTTCAGACTGTGATGAATGTTCTGAACTGTGATGAATGTTCTGAACTGTGATGAATGTTCTGAACTGTGATGAATGTTCTGACCTAATACCTTCAGACTGTGATGAATGTTCTGAACTAATAGCTTCAGACTGTGATGAATGTTCTGAACTGTGATGAATGTTCTGAACTAATAGCTTCAGACTGTGATGAATGTTCTGAACTAATAGCTTCAGACTGTGATGAATGTTCTGAACTGTGATGAATGTTCTGAACTAATAGCTTCAGACTGTGATGAATGTTCTGAAATAATACCTTCAGACTGTGATGAATGTTCTGAACTGTGATGAATGTTCTGACCTAATACCTTCAGACTGTGATGAATGTTCTGAACTAAAACCTTCAGACTGTGATGAATGTTCTGAAATAATACCTTCAGACTGTGATGAATGTTCTGAACTAATACCTTCAGACTGTGATGAATGTTCTGAACTAAAACCTTCAGACTGTGATGAATGTTCTGAAATAATACCTTCAGACTGTGATGAATGTTCTGAACTAAAACCTTCAGACTGTGATGAATGTTCTGAACTAAAACCTTCAGACTGTGATGAATGTTCTGAACTAATACCTTCAGACTGTGATGAATGTTCTGAACTAAAACCTTCAGAATGTGATGAATGTCCTGACCTAATACCTTCAGACTGTGATGAATGTTCTGAACTAAAACCTTCAGACTGTGATGAATGTTCTGAACTAAAACCTTCAGACTGTGATGAATGTTCTGAAATAATACCTTCAGACTGTGATTAATGTTCTGAACTAAAACTATCAGACTGTGATGAATGTTCTGAACTAATACCTTCAGACTGTGATGAATGTTCTGAACTAAAACCTTCAGACTGTGATGAATGTCCTGAACTGTGATGAATGTTCTGAACTAATACCTTCAGACTGTGATGAATGTTCTGAAATAATACCTTCAGACTGTGATGAATGTTCTGAACTAAAACCTTCAGACTGTGATGAATGTTCTGAACTAATACCTTCAGACTGTGATGAATGTTCTGAAATAATACCTTCAGACTGTGATGAATGTTCTGAACTTAAACCTTCAGACTGTGATGAATGTTCTGAACTAATACCTTCAGACTGTGATGAATGTTCTGAAATAATACCTTCAGACTGTGATGAATGTTCTGAAATAATACCTTCAGACTGTGATGAATGTTCTGAACTGTGATG
This sequence comes from Oncorhynchus clarkii lewisi, assembly GCF_045791955.1. NCBI lineage: Eukaryota > Metazoa > Chordata > Actinopteri > Salmoniformes > Salmonidae > Oncorhynchus > Oncorhynchus clarkii. The sequence goes on from NC_092162.1 coordinate 64,215,726, forward strand.
AATGTTCTGAACTGTGATGAATGCTCTGAACTAATACCTTCAGACTGTGATGAATGTTCTGAACTAAAACCTTCAGACTGTGATGAATGTTCTGAACTAAAACCTTCAGACTGTGATGAATGTTCTGACCTAATACCTTCAGACTGTGATGAATGTTCTGAACTGTGATGAATGTTCTGAACTGTGATGAATGTTCTGAACTGTGATGAATGTTCTGAACTGTGATGAATGTTCTGAACTAATACCTTCAGACTGTGATGAATGTTCTGAAATAATACCTTCAGACTGTGATGAATGTTCTGAACTAATACCTTCAGACTGTGATGAATGTTCTGAACTAAAACCTTCAGACTGTGATGAATGTCCTGACCTAATACCTTCAGACTGTGATGAATGTTCTGAACTAAAACCTTCAGACTGTGATGAATGTTCTGAACTAAAACCTTCAGACTGTGATGAATGTTCTGAAATAATACCTTCAGACTGTGATGAATGTTCTGAACTAAAACTATCAGACTGTGATGAATGTTCTGAAGTAATACCTTCAGACTGTGATGAATGTTCTGAACTAAAACCTTCAGACTGTGATGAATGTCCTGAACTGTGATGAATGTTCTGAACTAAAACTATCAGACTGTGATGAATGTTCTGAACTAATACCTTCAGACTGTGATGAATGTTCTGAACTAAAACCTTCAGACTGTGATGAATGTTCTGAACTAATACCTTCAGACTGTGATGAATGTTCTGAACTAAAACCTTCAGACTGTGATGAATGTTCTGAACTAATACCTTCAGACTGTGATGAATGTTCTAAACTGTGATGAATGTTCTGAACTGTGATGAATGTTCTGACCTAATACCTTCAGACTGTGATGAATGTTCTGAACTGTGATGAATGTTCTGACCTAATACCTTCAGACTGTGATGAATGTTCTGAACTAATAGCTTCAGACTGTGATGAATGTTCTGAACTGTGATGAATGTTCTGAACTAATAGCTTCAGACTGTGATGAATGTTCTGAAATAATACCTTCAGACTGTGATGAATGTTCTGAACTGTGATGAATGTTCTGACCTAATACCTTCAGACTGTGATGAATGTTCTGAACTAAAACCTTCAGACTGTGATGAATGTTCTGAAATAATACCTTCAGACTGTGATGAATGTTCTGAACTAATACCTTCAGACTGTGATGAATGTTCTGAACTAAAACCTTCAGACTGTGATGAATGTTCTGAAATAATACCTTCAGACTGTGATGAATGTTCTGAACTAAAACCTTCAGACTGTGATGAATGTTCTGAAATAATACCTTCAGACTGTGATGAATGTTCTGAACTAATACCTTCAGACTGTGATGAATGTTCTGAACTAAAACCTTCAGACTGTGATGAATGTCCTGACCTAATACCTTCAGACTGTGATGAATGTTCTGAACTAAAACCTTCAGACTGTGATGAATGTTCTGAACTAAAACCTTCAGACTGTGATGAATGTTCTGAACTAATACCTTCAGACTGTGATGAATGTTCTGAACTAAAACCTTCAGACTGTGATGAATGTCCTGACCTAATACCTTCAGACTGTGATGAATGTTCTGAAATAATACCTTCAGACTGTGATGAATGTTCTGAACTGTGATGAATGTTCTGAACTGTGATGAATGCTCTGAACTAATACCTTCAGACTGTGATGAATGTTCTGAACTAAAACCTTCAGACTGTGATGAATGTTCTGACCTAATACCTTCAGACTGTGATGAATGTTCTGAACTGTGATGAATGTTCTGAACTGTGATGAATGTTCTGAACTGTGATGAATGTTCTGAACTAAAACCTTCAGACTGTGATGAATGTTCTGAAATAATACCTTCAGACTGTGATGAATGTTCTGAACTAAAACCTTCAGACTGTGATGAATGTTCTGAACTAATACCTTCAGACTGTGATGAATGTTCTGAAATAATACCTTCAGACTGTGATGAATGTTCTGAACTTAAACCTTCAGACTGTGATGAATGTTCTGAACTAATACCTTCAGACTGTGATGAATGTTCTAAACTGTGATGAATGTTCTGAACTGTGATGAATGTTCTGAACTAATACCTTCAGACTGTGATGAATGTTCTGAAATAATACCTTCAGACTGTGATGAATGTTCTGAACTAAAACCTTCAGACTGTGATGAATGTTCTGAACTAATACCTTCAGACTGTGATGAATGGTCTGAACTAAAACCTTCAGACTGTGATGAATGTTCTGAACTAATACCTTCAGACTGTGATGAATGTTCTGAAATAATACCTTCAGACTGTGATGAATGTTCTGAAATAATACCTTCAGACTGTGATGAATGTTCTGAACTAAAACCTTCAGACTGTGATGAATGTTCTGACCTAATACCTTCAGACTGTGATGAATGTTCTGAACTGTGATGAATGTTCTGAACTGTGATGAATGTTCTGAACTGTGATGAATGTTCTGAACTAATACCTTCAGACTGTGATGAATGTTCTGAAATAATACCTTCAGACTGTGATGAATGTTCTGAACTAATACCTTCAGACTGTGATGAATGTTCTGAACTAAAACCTTCAGACTGTGATGAATGTCCTGACCTAATATCTTCAGACTGTGATGAATGTTCTGAACTAAAACCTTCAGACTGTGATGAATGTTCTGAACTAAAACCTTCAGACTTTGATGAATGTTCTGAAATAATACCTTCAGACTGTGATGAATGTTCTGAACTAAAACTATCAGACTGTGATGAATGTTCTGAAGTAATACCTTCAGACTGTGATGAATGTTCTGAAATAATACCTTCAGACTGTGATGAATGTTCTGAACTAATACCTTCAGACTGTGATGAATGTTCTGAAATAATACCTTCAGACTGTGATGAATGTTCTGAACTAAAACCTTCAGACTGTGATGAATGTTCTGAACTAATAGCTTCAGACTGTGATGAATGTTCTAAACTGTGATGAATGTTCAGAACTGTGATGAATGTTCTGACCTAATACCTTCAGACTGTGATGAATGTTCTGAACTGTGATGAATGTTCTGAACTGTGATGAATGTTCTGAACTGTGATGAATGTTCTGACCTAATACCTTCAGACTGTGATGAATGTTCTGAACTAATAGCTTCAGACTGTGATGAATGTTCTGAACTGTGATGAATGTTCTGAACTAATAGCTTCAGACTGTGATGAATGTTCTGAACTAATAGCTTCAGACTGTGATGAATGTTCTGAACTGTGATGAATGTTCTGAACTAATAGCTTCAGACTGTGATGAATGTTCTGAAATAATACCTTCAGACTGTGATGAATGTTCTGAACTGTGATGAATGTTCTGACCTAATACCTTCAGACTGTGATGAATGTTCTGAACTAAAACCTTCAGACTGTGATGAATGTTCTGAAATAATACCTTCAGACTGTGATGAATGTTCTGAACTAATACCTTCAGACTGTGATGAATGTTCTGAACTAAAACCTTCAGACTGTGATGAATGTTCTGAAATAATACCTTCAGACTGTGATGAATGTTCTGAACTAAAACCTTCAGACTGTGATGAATGTTCTGAACTAAAACCTTCAGACTGTGATGAATGTTCTGAACTAATACCTTCAGACTGTGATGAATGTTCTGAACTAAAACCTTCAGAATGTGATGAATGTCCTGACCTAATACCTTCAGACTGTGATGAATGTTCTGAACTAAAACCTTCAGACTGTGATGAATGTTCTGAACTAAAACCTTCAGACTGTGATGAATGTTCTGAAATAATACCTTCAGACTGTGATTAATGTTCTGAACTAAAACTATCAGACTGTGATGAATGTTCTGAACTAATACCTTCAGACTGTGATGAATGTTCTGAACTAAAACCTTCAGACTGTGATGAATGTCCTGAACTGTGATGAATGTTCTGAACTAATACCTTCAGACTGTGATGAATGTTCTGAAATAATACCTTCAGACTGTGATGAATGTTCTGAACTAAAACCTTCAGACTGTGATGAATGTTCTGAACTAATACCTTCAGACTGTGATGAATGTTCTGAAATAATACCTTCAGACTGTGATGAATGTTCTGAACTTAAACCTTCAGACTGTGATGAATGTTCTGAACTAATACCTTCAGACTGTGATGAATGTTCTGAAATAATACCTTCAGACTGTGATGAATGTTCTGAAATAATACCTTCAGACTGTGATGAATGTTCTGAACTGTGATGAATGTTCTGAACTGTGATGAATGCTCTGAACTAATACCTTCAGACTGTGATGAATGTTCTGAACTAAAACCTTCAGACTGTGATGAATGTTCTGAACTAAAACCTTCAGACTGTGATGAATGTTCTGACCTAATACCTTCAGACTGTGATGAATGTTCTGAACTGTGATGAATGTTCTGAACTGTGATGAATGTTCTGAACTGTGATGAATGTTCTGAACTGTGATGAATGTTCTGAACTAATACCTTCAGACTGTGATGAATGTTCTGAAATAATACCTTCAGACTGTGATGAATGTTCTGAACTAATACCTTCAGACTGTGATGAATGTTCTGAACTAAAACCTTCAGACTGTGATGAATGTCCTGACCTAATACCTTCAGACTGTGATGAATGTTCTGAACTAAAACCTTCAGACTGTGATGAATGTTCTGAACTAAAACCTTCAGACTGTGATGAATGTTCTGAAATAATACCTTCAGACTGTGATGAATGTTCTGAACTAAAACTATCAGACTGTGATGAATGTTCTGAAGTAATACCTTCAGACTGTGATGAATGTTCTGAACTAAAACCTTCAGACTGTGATGAATGTCCTGAACTGTGATGAATGTTCTGAACTAAAACTATCAGACTGTGATGAATGTTCTGAACTAATACCTTCAGACTGTGATGAATGTTCTGAACTAAAACCTTCAGACTGTGATGAATGTTCTGAACTAATACCTTCAGACTGTGATGAATGTTCTAAACTGTGATGAATGTTCTGAACTGTGATGAATGTTCTGACCTAATACCTTCAGACTGTGATGAATGTTCTGAACTGTGATGAATGTTCTGACCTAATACCTTCAGACTGTGATGAATGTTCTGAACTAATAGCTTCAGACTGTGATGAATGTTCTGAACTGTGATGAATGTTCTGAACTAATAGCTTCAGACTGTGATGAATGTTCTGAAATAATACCTTCAGACTGTGATGAATGTTCTGAACTGTGATGAATGTTCTGACCTAATACCTTCAGACTGTGATGAATGTTCTGAACTAAAACCTTCAGACTGTGATGAATGTTCTGAAATAATACCTTCAGACTGTGATGAATGTTCTGAACTAATACCTTCAGACTGTGATGAATGTTCTGAACTAAAACCTTCAGACTGTGATGAATGTTCTGAAATAATACCTTCAGACTGTGATGAATGTTCTGAACTAAAACCTTCAGACTGTGATGAATGTTCTGAACTAAAACCTTCAGACTGTGATGAATGTTCTGAACTAATACCTTCAGACTGTGATGAATGTTCTGAACTAAAACCTTCAGACTGTGATGAATGTCCTGACCTAATACCTTCAGACTGTGATGAATGTTCTGAAATAATACCTTCAGACTGTGATGAATGTTCTGAACTGTGATGAATGTTCTGAACTGTGATGAATGTTCTGAACTGTGATGAATGTTCTGAACTAATACCTTCAGACTGTGATGAATGTTCTGAAATAATACCTTCAGACTGTGATGAATGTTCTGAACTAATACCTTCAGACTGTGATGAATGTTCTGAACTAAAACCTTCAGACTGTGATGAATGTCCTGACCTAATACCTTCAGACTGTGATGAATGTTCTGAACTAAAACCTTCAGACTGTGATGAATGTTCTGAACTAAAACCTTCAGACTGTGATGAATGTTCTGAAATAATACCTTCAGACTGTGATGAATGTTCTGAACTAAAACTATCAGACTGTGATGAATGTTCTGAAGTAATACCTTCAGACTGTGATGAATGTTCTGAACTAAAACCTTCAGACTGTGATGAATGTCCTGAACTGTGATGAATGTTCTGAACTAATACCTTCAGACTGTGATGAATGTTCTGAAATAATACCTTCAGACTGTGATGAATGTTCTGAACTAAAACCTTCAGACTGTGATGAATGTTCTGAACTAATACCTTCAGACTGTGATGAATGTTCTGAAATAATACCTTCAGACTGTGATGAATGTTCTGAACTAAAACCTTCAGACTGTGATGAATGTTCTGAACTAATAGCTTCAGACTGTGATGAATGTTCTGAACTGTGATGAATGTTCTGACCTAATACCTTCAGACTGTGATGAATGTTCTGAACTAAAACCTTCAGACTGTGATGAATGTTCTGAAATAATACCTTCAGACTGTGATGAATGTTCTGAACTAATACCTTCAGACTGTGATGAATGTTCTGAACTAAAACCTTCAGACTGTGATGAATGTTCTGAAATAATACCTTCAGACTGTGATGAATGTTCTGAACTAAAACCTTCAGACTGTGATGAATGTTCTGAACTAAAACCTTCAGACTGTGATGAATGTTCTGAACTAATACCTTCAGACTGTGATGAATGTTCTGAACTAAAACCTTCAGACTGTGATGAATGTCCTGACCTAATACCTTCAGACTGTGATGAATGTTCTGAAATAATACCTTCAGACTGTGATGAATGTTCTGAACTGTGATGAATGTTCTGAACTGTGATGAATGCTCTGAACTAATACCTTCAGACTGTGATGAATGTTCTGAACTAAAACCTTCAGACTGTGATGAATGTTCTGACCTAATACCTTCAGACTGTGATGAATGTTCTGAACTGTGATGAATGTTCTGAACTGTGATGAATGTTCTGAACTGTGTTGAATGCTCTGAACTAATACCTTCAGACTGTGATGAATGTTCTGAAATAATACCTTCAGACTGTGATGAATGTTCTGAACTAAAACCTTCAGACTGTGATGAATGTTCTGAACTGTGATGAATGTTCTGAACTGTGATGAATGCTCTGAACTAATACCTTCAGACTGTGATGAATGTTCTGAAATAATACCTTCAGACTGTGATGAATGTTCTGAACTAAAACCTTCAGACTGTGATGAATGTTCTGAACTAATAGCTTCAGACTGTGATGAATGTTCTGAACTGTGATGAATGTTCTGACCTAATACCTTCAGACTGTGATGAATGTTCTGAACTAAAACCTTCAGACTGTGATGAATGTTCTGAAATAATACCTTCAGACTGTGATGAATGTTCTGAACTAATACCTTCAGACTGTGATGAATGTTCTGAACTAAAACCTTCAGACTGTGATGAATGTTCTGAAATAATACCTTCAGACTGTGATGAATGTTCTGAACTAAAACCTTCAGACTGTGATGAATGTTCTGAACTAAAACCTTCAGACTGTGATGAATGTTCTGAACTAATACCTTCAGACTGTGATGAATGTTCTGAACTAAAACCTTCAGACTGTGATGAATGTCCTGACCTAATACCTTCAGACTGTGATGAATGTTCTGAAATAATACCTTCAGACTGTGATGAATGTTCTGAACTGTGATGAATGTTCTGAACTGTGATGAATGCTCTGAACTAATACCTTCAGACTGTGATGAATGTTCTGAACTAAAACCTTCAGACTGTGAAGAATGTTCTGACCTAATACCTTCAGACTGTGATGAATGTTCTGAACTGTGATGAATGTTCTGAACTGTGATGAATGTTCTGAACTGTGTTGAATGCTCTGAACTAATACCTTCAGACTGTGATGAATGTTCTGAACTAAAACCTTCAGACTGTGATGAATGTTCTGACCTAATACCTTCAGACTGTGATGAATGTTCTGAACTGTGATGAATGTTCTGAACTGTGATGAATGTTCTGAACTGTGATGAATGTTCTGAACTGTGATGAATGTTCTGAACTAATACCTTCAGACTGTGATGAATGTTCTGAAATAATACCTTCAGACTGTGATGAATGTTCTGAACTAATACCTTCAGACTGTGATGAATGTTCTGAACTAAAACCTTCAGACTGTGATGAATGTCCTGACCTAATACCTTCAGACTGTGATGAATGTTCTGAACTAAAACCTTCAGACTGTGATGAATGTTCTGAACTAATACCTTCAGACTGTGATGAATGTTCTGAAATAATACCTTCAGACTGTGATGAATGTTCTGAACTAAAACCTTCAGACTGTGATGAATGTTCTGAACTAATAGCTTCAGACTGTGATGAATGTTCTGAACTGTGATGAATGTTCTGACCTAATACCTTCAGACTGTGATGAATGTTCTGAACTAAAACCTTCAGACTGTGATGAATGTTCTGAAATAATACCTTCAGACTGTGATGAATGTTCTGAACTAATACCTTCAGACTGTGATGAATGTTCTGAACTAAAACCTTCAGACTGTGATGAATGTTCTGAAATAATACCTTCAGACTGTGATGAATGTTCTGAACTAAAACCTTCAGACTGTGATGAATGTTCTGAACTAAAACCTTCAGACTGTGATGAATGTTCTGAACTAATACCTTCAGACTGTGATGAATGTTCTGAACTAAAACCTTCAGACTGTGATGAATGTCCTGACCTAATACCTTCAGACTGTGATGAATGTTCTGAAATAATACCTTCAGACTGTGATGAATGTTCTGAACTGTGATGAATGTTCTGAACTGTGTTGAATGCTCTGAACTAATACCTTCAGACTGTGATGAATGTTCTGAACTAAAACCTTCAGACTGTGATGAATGTTCTGACCTAATACCTTCAGACTGTGATGAATGTTCTGAACTGTGATGAATGTTCTGAACTGTGATGAATGTTCTGAACTGTGATGAATGTTCTGAACTGTGATGAATGCTCTGAACTAATACCTTCAGACTGTGATGAATGTTCTGAAATAATACCTTCAGACTGTGATGAATGTTCTGAACTAAAACCTTCAGACTGTGATGAATGTTCTGAACTAATAGCTTCAGACTGTGATGAATGTTCTGAACTGTGATGAATGTTCTGACCTAATACCTTCAGACTGTGATGAATGTTCTGAACTAAAACCTTCAGACTGTGATGAATGTTCTGAAATAATACCTTCAGACTGTGATGAATGTTCTGAACTAATACCTTCAGACTGTGATGAATGTTCTGAACTAAAACCTTCAGACTGTGATGAATGTTCTGAAATAATACCTTCAGACTGTGATGAATGTTCTGAACTAAAACCTTCAGACTGTGATGAATGTTCTGAACTAAAACCTTCAGACTGTGATGAATGTTCTGAACTAATACCTTCAGACTGTGATGAATGTTCTGAACTAAAACCTTCAGACTGTGATGAATGTCCTGACCTAATACCTTCAGACTGTGATGAATGTTCTGAAATAATACCTTCAGACTGTGATGAATGTTCTGAACTGTGATGAATGTTCTGAACTGTGATGAATGCTCTGAACTAATACCTTCAGACTGTGATGAATGTTCTGAACTAAAACCTTCAGACTGTGAAGAATGTTCTGACCTAATACCTTCAGACTGTGATGAATGTTCTGAACTGTGATGAATGTTCTGAACTGTGATGAATGTTCTGAACTGTGTTGAATGCTCTGAACTAATACCTTCAGACTGTGATGAATGTTCTGAACTAAAACCTTCAGACTGTGATGAATGTTCTGACCTAATACCTTCAGACTGTGATGAATGTTCTGAACTGTGATGAATGTTCTGAACTGTGATGAATGTTCTGAACTGTGATGAATGTTCTGAACTGTGATGAATGTTCTGAACTAATACCTTCAGACTGTGATGAATGTTCTGAAATAATACCTTCAGACTGTGATGAATGTTCTGAACTAATACCTTCAGACTGTGATGAATGTTCTGAACTAAAACCTTCAGACTGTGATGAATGTCCTGACCTAATACCTTCAGACTGTGATGAATGTTCTGAACTAAAACCTTCAGACTGTGATGAATGTTCTGAACTAATACCTTCAGACTGTGATGAATGTTCTGAAATAATACCTTCAGACTGTGATGAATGTTCTGAACTAAAACCTTCAGACTGTGATGAATGTTCTGAACTAATAGCTTCAGACTGTGATGAATGTTCTGAACTGTGATGAATGTTCTGACCTAATACCTTCAGACTGTGATGAATGTTCTGAACTAAAACCTTCAGACTGTGAAGAATGTTCTGACCTAATACCTTCAGACTGTGATGAATGTTCTGAACTGTGATGAATGTTCTGAACTGTGATGAATGTTCTGAACTGTGTTGAATGCTCTGAACTAATACCTTCAGACTGTGATGAATGTTCTGAACTAAAACCTTCAGACTGTGATGAATGTTCTGACCTAATACCTTCAGACTGTGATGAATGTTCTGAACTGTGATGAATGTTCTGAACTGTGATGAATGTTCTGAACTGTGATGAATGTTCTGAACTGTGATGAATGTTCTGAACTAATACCTTCAGACTGTGATGAATGTTCTGAAATAATACCTTCAGACTGTGATGAATGTTCTGAACTAATACCTTCAGACTGTGATGAATGTTCTGAACTAAAACCTTCAGACTGTGATGAATGTCCTGACCTAATACCTTCAGACTGTGATGAATGTTCTGAACTAAAACCTTCAGACTGTGATGAATGTTCTGAACTAATACCTTCAGACTGTGATGAATGTTCTGAAATAATACCTTCAGACTGTGATGAATGTTCTGAACTAAAACCTTCAGACTGTGATGAATGTTCTGAACTAATAGCTTCAGACTGTGATGAATGTTCTGAACTGTGATGAATGTTCTGACCTAATACCTTCAGACTGTGATGAATGTTCTGAACTAAAACCTTCAGACTGTGATGAATGTTCTGAAATAATACCTTCAGACTGTGATGAATGTTCTGAACTAATACCTTCAGACTGTGATGAATGTTCTGAACTAAAACCTTCAGACTGTGATGAATGTTCTGAAATAATACCTTCAGACTGTGATGAATGTTCTGAACTAAAACCTTCAGACTGTGATGAATGTTCTGAACTAAAACCTTCAGACTGTGATGAATGTTCTGAACTAATACCTTCAGACTGTGATGAATGTTCTGAACTAAAACCTTCAGACTGTGATGAATGTCCTGACCTAATACCTTCAGACTGTGATGAATGTTCTGAAATAATACCTTCAGACTGTGATGAATGTTCTGAACTGTGATGAATGTTCTGAACTGTGTTGAATGCTCTGAACTAATACCTTCAGACTGTGATGAATGTTCTGAACTAAAACCTTCAGACTGTGATGAATGTTCTGACCTAATACCTTCAGACTGTGATGAATGTTCTGAACTGTGATGAATGTTCTGAACTGTGATGAATGTTCTGAACTGTGATGAATGTTCTGAACTGTGATGAATGTTCTGAACTAATACCTTCAGACTGTGATGAATGTTCTGAAATAATACCTTCAGACTGTGATGAATGTTCTGAACTAATACCTTCAGACTGTGATGAATGTTCTGAACTAAAACCTTCAGACTGTGATGAATGTCCTGACCTAATACCTTCAGACTGTGATGAATGTTCTGAACTAAAACCTTCAGACTGTGATGAATGTTCTGAACTAAAACCTTCAGACTGTGATGAATGTTCTGAAATAATACCTTCAGACTGTGATGAATGTTCTGAACTAAAACTATCAGACTGTGATGAATGTTCTGAAGTAATACCTTCAGACTGTGATGAATGTTCTGAACTAAAACCTTCAGACTGTGATGAATGTCCTGAACTGTGATGAATGTTCTGAACTAATACCTTCAGACTGTGATGAATGTTCTGAAATAATACCTTCAGACTGTGATGAATGTTCTGAACTAAAACCTTCAGACTGTGATGAATGTTCTGAACTAATACCTTCAGACTGTGATGAATGTTCTGAAATAATACCTTCAGACTGTGATGAATGTTCTGAACTAAAACCTTCAGACTGTGATGAATGTTCTGAACTAATAGCTTCAGACTGTGATGAATGTTCTGAACTGTGATGAATGTTCTGACCTAATACCTTCAGACTGTGATGAATGTTCTGAACTAAAACCTTCAGACTGTGATGAATGTTCTGAAATAATACCTTCAGACTGTGATGAATGTTCTGAACTAATACCTTCAGACTGTGATGAATGTTCTGAACTAAAACCTTCAGACTGTGATGAATGTTCTGAAATAATACCTTCAGACTGTGATGAATGTTCTGAACTAAAACCTTCAGACTGTGATGAATGTTCTGAACTAAAACCTTCAGACTGTGATGAATGTTCTGAACTAATACCTTCAGACTGTGATGAATGTTCTGAACTAAAACCTTCAGACTGTGATGAATGTCCTGACCTAATACCTTCAGACTGTGATGAATGTTCTGAAATAATACCTTCAGACTGTGATGAATGTTCTGAACTGTGATGAATGTTCTGAACTGTGATGAATGCTCTGAACTAATACCTTCAGACTGTGATGAATGTTCTGAACTAAAACCTTCAGACTGTGATGAATGTTCTGACCTAATACCTTCAGACTGTGATGAATGTTCTGAACTGTGATGAATGTTCTGAACTGTGATGAATGTTCTGAACTGTGATGAATGTTCTGAACTGTGATGAATGTTCTGACCTAAAACCTTCAGACTGTGATGAATGTTCTGAACTAAAACCTTCAGACTGTGATGAATGTCCTGAACTGTGATGAATGTTCTGAACTAATACCTTCAGACTGTGATGAATGTTCTGAAATAATACCTTCAGACTGTGATGAATGTTCTGAACTAAAACCTTGAGACTGTGATGAATGTTCTGAACTAATACCTTCAGACTGTGATGAATGTTCTGAAATAATACCTTCAGACTGTGATGAATGTTCTGAACTAAAACCTTCAGACTGTGATGAATGTTCTGAACTAATAGCTTCAGACTGTGATGAATGTTCTAAACTGTGATGAATGTTCTGAACTGTGATGAATGTTCTGAACTAATACCTTCAGACTGTGATGAATGTTCTGAAATAATACCTTCAGACTGTGATGAATGTTCTGAACTAAAACCTTCAGACTGTGATGAATGTTCTGAACTAATACCTTCAGACTGTGATGAATGGTCTGAACTAAAACCTTCAGACTGTGATGAATGTTCTGAACTAATACCTTCAGACTGTGATGAATGTTCTGAAATAATACCTTCAGACTGTGATGAATGTTCTGAAATAATACCTTCAGACTGTGATGAATGTTCTGAACTAAAACCTTCAGACTGTGATGAATGTTCTGACCTAATACCTTCAGACTGTGATGAATGTTCTGAACTGTGATGAATGTTCTGAACTGTGATGAATGTTCTGAACTGTGATGAATGTTCTGAACTAATACCTTCAGACTGTGATGAATGTTCTGAAATAATACCTTCAGACTGTGATGAATGTTCTGAACTAATACCTTCAGACTGTGATGAATGTTCTGAACTAAAACCTTCAGACTGTGATGAATGTCCTGACCTAATACCTTCAGACTGTGATGAATGTTCTGAACTAAAACCTTCAGACTGTGATGAATGTTCTGAACTAAAACCTTCAGACTTTGATGAATGTTCTGAAATAATACCTTCAGACTGTGATGAATGTTCTGAACTAAAACTATCAGACTGTGATGAATGTTCTGAAGTAATACCTTCAGACTGTGATGAATGTTCTGAAATAATACCTTCAGACTGTGATGAATGTTCTGAACTAATACCTTCAGACTGTGATGAATGTTCTGAAATAATACCTTCAGACTGTGATGAATGTTCTGAACTAAAACCTTCAGACTGTGATGAATGTTCTGAACTAATAGCTTCAGACTGTGATGAATGTTCTGAACTGTGATGAATGTTCTGACCTAATACCTTCAGACTGTGATGAATGTTCTGAACTGTGATGAATGCTCTGAACTGTGATGAATGTTCTGAACTGTGATGAATGTTCTGACCTAATACCTTCAGACTGTGATGAATGTTCTGAACTAATAGCTTCAGACTGTGATGAATGTTCTGAACTGTGATGAATGTTCTGAACTAATAGCTTCAGACTGTGATGAATGTTCTGAACTAATAGCTTCAGACTGTGATGAATGTTCTGAACTGTGATGAATGTTCTGAACTAATAGCTTCAGACTGTGATGAATGTTCTGAAATAATACCTTCAGACTGTGATGAATGTTCTGAACTGTGATGAATGTTCTGACCTAATACCTTCAGACTGTGATGAATGTTCTGAACTAAAACCTTCAGACTGTGATGAATGTTCTGAAATAATACCTTCAGACTGTGATGAATGTTCTGAACTAATACCTTCAGACTGTGATGAATGTTCTGAACTAAAACCTTCAGACTGTGATGAATGTTCTGAAATAATACCTTCAGACTGTGATGAATGTTCTGAACTAAAACCTTCAGACTGTGATGAATGTTCTGAACTAAAACCTTCAGACTGTGATGAATGTTCTGAACTAATACCTTCAGACTGTGATGAATGTTCTGAACTAAAACCTTCAGAATGTGATGAATGTCCTGACCTAATACCTTCAGACTGTGATGAATGTTCTGAACTAAAACCTTCAGACTGTGATGAATGTTCTGAACTAAAACCTTCAGACTGTGATGAATGTTCTGAAATAATACCTTCAGACTGTGATTAATGTTCTGAACTAAAACTATCAGACTGTGATGAATGTTCTGAACTAATACCTTCAGACTGTGATGAATGTTCTGAACTAAAACCTTCAGACTGTGATGAATGTCCTGAACTGTGATGAATGTTCTGAACTGTGATGAATGTTCTGAACTGTGTTGAATGCTCTGAACTAATACCTTCAGACTGTGATGAATGTTCTGAACTAAAACCTTCAGACTGTGATGAATGTTCTGACCTAATACCTTCAGACTGTGATGAATGTTCTGAACTGTGATGAATGTTCTGAACTGTGATGAATGTTCTGAACTGTGATGAATGTTCTGAACTGTGATGAATGTTCTGAACTAATACCTTCAGACTGTGATGAATGTTCTGAAATAATACCTTCAGACTGTGATGAATGTTCTGAACTAATACCTTCAGACTGTGATGAATGTTCTGAACTAAAACCTTCAGACTGTGATGAATGTCCTGACCTAATACCTTCAGACTGTGATGAATGTTCTGAACTAAAACCTTCAGACTGTGATGAATGTTCTGAACTAATACCTTCAGACTGTGATGAATGTTCTGAAATAATACCTTCAGACTGTGATGAATGTTCTGAACTAAAACCTTCAGACTGTGATGAATGTTCTGAACTAATAGCTTCAGACTGTGATGAATGTTCTGAACTGTGATGAATGTTCTGACCTAATACCTTCAGACTGTGATGAATGTTCTGAACTAAAACCTTCAGACTGTGATGAATGTTCTGAAATAATACCTTCAGACTGTGATGAATGTTCTGAACTAATACCTTCAGACTGTGATGAATGTTCTGAACTAAAACCTTCAGACTGTGATGAATGTTCTGAAATAATACCTTCAGACTGTGATGAATGTTCTGAACTAAAACCTTCAGACTGTGATGAATGTTCTGAACTAAAACCTTCAGACTGTGATGAATGTTCTGAACTAATACCTTCAGACTGTGATGAATGTTCTGAACTAAAACCTTCAGACTGTGATGAATGTCCTGACCTAATACCTTCAGACTGTGATGAATGTTCTGAAATAATACCTTCAGACTGTGATGAATGTTCTGAACTGTGATGAATGTTCTGAACTGTGTTGAATGCTCTGAACTAATACCTTCAGACTGTGATGAATGTTCTGAACTAAAACCTTCAGACTGTGATGAATGTTCTGACCTAATACCTTCAGACTGTGATGAATGTTCTGAACTGTGATGAATGTTCTGAACTGTGATGAATGTTCTGAACTGTGATGAATGTTCTGAACTGTGATGAATGTTCTGAACTAATACCTTCAGACTGTGATGAATGTTCTGAAATAATACCTTCAGACTGTGATGAATGTTCTGAACTAATACCTTCAGACTGTGATGAATGTTCTGAACTAAAACCTTCAGACTGTGATGAATGTCCTGACCTAATACCTTCAGACTGTGATGAATGTTCTGAACTAAAACCTTCAGACTGTGATGAATGTTCTGAACTAAAACCTTCAGACTGTGATGAATGTTCTGAAATAATACCTTCAGACTGTGATGAATGTTCTGAACTAAAACTATCAGACTGTGATGAATGTTCTGAAGTAATACCTTCAGACTGTGATGAATGTTCTGAACTAAAACCTTCAGACTGTGATGAATGTCCTGAACTGTGATGAATGTTCTGAACTAATACCTTCAGACTGTGATGAATGTTCTGAAATAATACCTTCAGACTGTGATGAATGTTCTGAACTAAAACCTTCAGACTGTGATGAATGTTCTGAACTAATACCTTCAGACTGTGATGAATGTTCTGAAATAATACCTTCAGACTGTGATGAATGTTCTGAACTAAAACCTTCAGACTGTGATGAATGTTCTGAACTAATAGCTTCAGACTGTGATGAATGTTCTGAACTGTGATGAATGTTCTGACCTAATACCTTCAGACTGTGATGAATGTTCTGAACTAAAACCTTCAGACTGTGATGAATGTTCTGAAATAATACCTTCAGACTGTGATGAATGTTCTGAACTAATACCTTCAGACTGTGATGAATGTTCTGAACTAAAACCTTCAGACTGTGATGAATGTTCTGAAATAATACCTTCAGACTGTGATGAATGTTCTGAACTAAAACCTTCAGACTGTGATGAATGTTCTGAACTAAAACCTTCAGACTGTGATGAATGTTCTGAACTAATACCTTCAGACTGTGATGAATGTTCTGAACTGTGATGAATGTTCTGAACTGTGATGAATGCTCTGAACTAATACCTTCAGACTGTGATGAATGTTCTGAACTAAAACCTTCAGACTGTGATGAATGTTCTGACCTAATACCTTCAGACTGTGATGAATGTTCTGAACTGTGATGAATGTTCTGAACTGTGATGAATGTTCTGAACTGTGATGAATGTTCTGAACTGTGATGAATGTTCTGAACTAATACCTTCAGACTGTGATGAATGTTCTGAAATAATACCTTCAGACTGTGATGAATGTTCTGAACTAATACCTTCAGACTGTGATGAATGTTCTGAACTAAAACCTTCAGACTGTGATGAATGTCCTGACCTAATACCTTCAGACTGTGATGAATGTTCTGAACTAAAACCTTCAGACTGTGATGAATGTTCTGAACTAAAACCTTCAGACTGTGATGAATGTTCTGAAATAATACCTTCAGACTGTGATGAATGTTCTGAACTAAAACTATCAGACTGTGATGAATGTTCTGAAGTAATACCTTCAGACTGTGATGAATGTTCTGAACTAAAACCTTCAGACTGTGATGAATGTCCTGAACTGTGATGAATGTTCTGAACTAATACCTTCAGACTGTGATGAATGTTCTGAAATAATACCTTCAGACTGTGATGAATGTTCTGAACTAAAACCTTCAGACTGTGATGAATGTTCTGAACTAATACCTTCAGACTGTGATGAATGTTCTGAAATAATACCTTCAGACTGTGATGAATGTTCTGAACTAAAACCTTCAGACTGTGATGAATGTTCTGAACTAATAGCTTCAGACTGTGATGAATGTTCTGAACTGTGATGAATGTTCTGACCTAATACCTTCAGACTGTGATGAATGTTCTGAACTAAAACCTTCAGACTGTGATGAATGTTCTGAAATAATACCTTCAGACTGTGATGAATGTTCTGAACTAATACCTTCAGACTGTGATGAATGTTCTGAACTAAAACCTTCAGACTGTGATGAATGTTCTGAAATAATACCTTCAGACTGTGATGAATGTTCTGAACTAAAACCTTCAGACTGTGATGAATGTTCTGAACTAAAACCTTCAGACTGTGATGAATGTTCTGAACTAATACCTTCAGACTGTGATGAATGTTCTGAACTAAAACCTTCAGACTGTGATGAATGTCCTGACCTAATACCTTCAGACTGTGATGAATGTTCTGAAATAATACCTTCAGACTGTGATGAATGTTCTGAACTGTGATGAATGTTCTGAACTGTGATGAATGCTCTGAACTAATACCTTCAGACTGTGATGAATGTTCTGAACTAAAACCTTCAGACTGTGATGAATGTTCTGACCTAATACCTTCAGACTGTGATGAATGTTCTGAACTGTGATGAATGTTCTGAACTGTGATGAATGTTCTGAACTGTGATGAATGTTCTGAACTGTGATGAATGTTCTGACCTAAAACCTTCAGACTGTGATGAATGTTCTGAACTAAAACCTTCAGACTGTGATGAATGTCCTGAACTGTGATGAATGTTCTGAACTAATACCTTCAGACTGTGATGAATGTTCTGAAATAATACCTTCAGACTGTGATGAATGTTCTGAACTAAAACCTTGAGACTGTGATGAATGTTCTGAACTAATACCTTCAGACTGTGATGAATGTTCTGAAATAATACCTTCAGACTGTGATGAATGTTCTGAACTAAAACCTTCAGACTGTGATGAATGTTCTGAACTAATAGCTTCAGACTGTGATGAATGTTCTAAACTGTGATGAATGTTCTGAACTGTGATGAATGTTCTGAACTAATACCTTCAGACTGTGATGAATGTTCTGAAATAATACCTTCAGACTGTGATGAATGTTCTGAACTAAAACCTTCAGACTGTGATGAATGTTCTGAACTAATACCTTCAGACTGTGATGAATGGTCTGAACTAAAACCTTCAGACTGTGATGAATGTTCTGAACTAATACCTTCAGACTGTGATGAATGTTCTGAAATAATACCTTCAGACTGTGATGAATGTTCTGAAATAATACCTTCAGACTGTGATGAATGTTCTGAACTAAAACCTTCAGACTGTGATGAATGTTCTGACCTAATACCTTCAGACTGTGATGAATGTTCTGAACTGTGATGAATGTTCTGAACTGTGATGAATGTTCTGAACTGTGATGAATGTTCTGAACTGTGATGAATGTTCTGAACTAATACCTTCAGACTGTGATGAATGTTCTGAAATAATACCTTCAGACTGTGATGAATGTTCTGAACTAATACCTTCAGACTGTGATGAATGTTCTGAACTAAAACCTTCAGACTGTGATGAATGTCCTGACCTAATACCTTCAGACTGTGATGAATGTTCTGAACTAAAACCTTCAGACTGTGATGAATGTTCTGAACTAAAACCTTCAGACTTTGATGAATGTTCTGAAATAATACCTTCAGACTGTGATGAATGTTCTGAACTAAAACTATCAGACTGTGATGAATGTTCTGAAGTAATACCTTCAGACTGTGATGAATGTTCTGAAATAATACCTTCAGACTGTGATGAATGTTCTGAACTAATACCTTCAGACTGTGATGAATGTTCTGAAATAATACCTTCAGACTGTGATGAATGTTCTGAACTAAAACCTTCAGACTGTGATGAATGTTCTGAACTAATAGCTTCAGACTGTGATGAATGTTCTGAACTGTGATGAATGTTCTGAACTGTGATGAATGTTCTGAACTGTGATGAATGTTCTGAACTAATACCTTCAGACTGTGATGAATGTTCTGAAATAATACCTTCAGACTGTGATGAATGTTCTGAACTAATACCTTCAGACTGTGATGAATGTTCTGAACTAAAACCTTCAGACTGTGATGAATGTCCTGACCTAATACCTTCAGACTGTGATGAATGTTCTGAACTAAAACCTTCAGACTGTGATGAATGTTCTGAACTAAAACCTTCAGACTGTGATGAATGTTCTGAAATAATACCTTCAGACTGTGATGAATGTTCTGAACTAAAACTATCAGACTGTGATGAATGTTCTGAAGTAATACCTTCAGACTGTGATGAATGTTCTGAACTAAAACCTTCAGACTGTGATGAATGTCCTGAACTGTGATGAATGTTCTGAACTAATACCTTCAGACTGTGATGAATGTTCTGAAATAATACCTTCAGACTGTGATGAATGTTCTGAACTAAAACCTTCAGACTGTGATGAATGTTCTGAACTAATACCTTCAGACTGTGATGAATGTTCTGAAATAATACCTTCAGACTGTGATGAATGTTCTGAACTAAAACCTTCAGACTGTGATGAATGTTCTGAACTAATAGCTTCAGACTGTGATGAATGTTCTGAACTGTGATGAATGTTCTGACCTAATACCTTCAGACTGTGATGAATGTTCTGAACTAAAACCTTCAGACTGTGATGAATGTTCTGAAATAATACCTTCAGACTGTGATGAATGTTCTGAACTAATACCTTCAGACTGTGATGAATGTTCTGAACTAAAACCTTCAGACTGTGATGAATGTTCTGAAATAATACCTTCAGACTGTGATGAATGTTCTGAACTAAAACCTTCAGACTGTGATGAATGTTCTGAACTAAAACCTTCAGACTGTGATGAATGTTCTGAACTAATACCTTCAGACTGTGATGAATGTTCTGAACTAAAACCTTCAGACTGTGATGAATGTCCTGACCTAATACCTTCAGACTGTGATGAATGTTCTGAAATAATACCTTCAGACTGTGATGAATGTTCTGAACTGTGATGAATGTTCTGAACTGTGATGAATGCTCTGAACTAATACCTTCAGACTGTGATGAATGTTCTGAACTAAAACCTTCAGACTGTGATGAATGTTCTGACCTAATACCTTCAGACTGTGATGAATGTTCTGAACTGTGATGAATGTTCTGAACTGTGATGAATGTTCTGAACTGTGATGAATGTTCTGAACTGTGATGAATGTTCTGACCTAAAACCTTCAGACTGTGATGAATGTTCTGAACTAATACCTTCAGACTGTGATGAATGTTCTGAACTAAAACCTTCAGACTGTGATGAATGTCCTGACCTAATACCTTCAGACTGTGATGAATGTTCTGAAATAATACCTTCAGACTGTGATGAATGTTCTGAACTGTGATGAATGTTCTGAACTGTGATGAATGCTCTGAACTAATACCTTCAGACTGTGATGAATGTTCTGAACTAAAACCTTCAGACTGTGATGAATGTTCTGACCTAATACCTTCAGACTGTGATGAATGTTCTGAACTGTGATGAATGTTCTGAACTGTGATGAATGTTCTGAACTGTGATGAATGTTCTGAACTGTGATGAATGTTCTGACCTAAAACCTTCAGACTGTGATGAATGTTCTGAACTGTGATGAATGTTCTGAACTGTGATGAATGTTCTGACCTAAAACCTTCAGACTGTGATGAATGTTCTGAACTAAAACCTTCAGACTGTGATGAATGTCCTGAACTGTGATGAATGTTCTGAACTAATACCTTCAGACTGTGATGAATGTTCTGAAATAATACCTTCAGACTGTGATGAATGTTCTGAACTAAAACCTTGAGACTGTGATGAATGTTCTGAACTAATACCTTCAGACTGTGATGAATGTTCTGAAATAATACCTTCAGACTGTGATGAATGTTCTGAACTAAAACCTTCAGACTGTGATGAATGTTCTGAACTAATAGCTTCAGACTGTGATGAATGTTCTAAACTGTGATGAATGTTCTGAACTGTGATGAATGTTCTGAACTAATACCTTCAGACTGTGATGAATGTTCTGAAATAATACCTTCAGACTGTGATGAATGTTCTGAACTAAAACCTTCAGACTGTGATGAATGTTCTGAACTAATACCTTCAGACTGTGATGAATGGTCTGAACTAAAACCTTCAGACTGTGATGAATGTTCTGAACTAATACCTTCAGACTGTGATGAATGTTCTGAAATAATACCTTCAGACTGTGATGAATGTTCTGAAATAATACCTTCAGACTGTGATGAATGTTCTGAACTAAAACCTTCAGACTGTGATGAATGTTCTGACCTAATACCTTCAGACTGTGATGAATGTTCTGAACTGTGATGAATGTTCTGAACTGTGATGAATGTTCTGAACTGTGATGAATGTTCTGAACTGTGATGAATGTTCTGAACTAATACCTTCAGACTGTGATGAATGTTCTGAAATAATACCTTCAGACTGTGATGAATGTTCTGAACTAATACCTTCAGACTGTGATGAATGTTCTGAACTAAAACCTTCAGACTGTGATGAATGTTCTGAACTAAAACCTTCAGACTTTGATGAATGTTCTGAAATAATACCTTCAGACTGTGATGAATGTTCTGAACTAAAACTATCAGACTGTGATGAATGTTCTGAAGTAATACCTTCAGACTGTGATGAATGTTCTGAAATAATACCTTCAGACTGTGATGAATGTTCTGAACTAATACCTTCAGACTGTGATGAATGTTCTGAAATAATACCTTCAGACTGTGATGAATGTTCTGAACTAAAACCTTCAGACTGTGATGAATGTTCTGAACTAATAGCTTCAGACTGTGATGAATGTTCTGAACTGTGATGAATGTTCTGACCTAATACCTTCAGACTGTGATGAATGTTCTGAACTGTGATGAATGCTCTGAACTGTGATGAATGTTCTGAACTGTGATGAATGTTCTGACCTAATACCTTCAGACTGTGATGAATGTTCTGAACTAATAGCTTCAGACTGTGATGAATGTTCTGAACTGTGATGAATGTTCTGAACTAATAGCTTCAGACTGTGATGAATGTTCTGAACTAATAGCTTCAGACTGTGATGAATGTTCTGAACTGTGATGAATGTTCTGAACTAATAGCTTCAGACTGTGATGAATGTTCTGAAATAATACCTTCAGACTGTGATGAATGTTCTGAACTGTGATGAATGTTCTGACCTAATACCTTCAGACTGTGATGAATGTTCTGAACTAAAACCTTCAGACTGTGATGAATGTTCTGAAATAATACCTTCAGACTGTGATGAATGTTCTGAACTAATACCTTCAGACTGTGATGAATGTTCTGAACTAAAACCTTCAGACTGTGATGAATGTTCTGAAATAATACCTTCAGACTGTGATGAATGTTCTGAACTAAAACCTTCAGACTGTGATGAATGTTCTGAACTAAAACCTTCAGACTGTGATGAATGTTCTGAACTAATACCTTCAGACTGTGATGAATGTTCTGAAATAATACCTTCAGACTGTGATGAATGTTCTGAAATAATACCTTCAGACTGTGATGAATGTTCTGAACTGTGATGAATGTTCTGAACTGTGATGAATGCTCTGAACTAATACCTTCAGACTGTGATGAATGTTCTGAACTAAAACCTTCAGACTGTGATGAATGTTCTGAACTAAAACCTTCAGACTGTGATGAATGTTCTGACCTAATACCTTCAGACTGTGATGAATGTTCTGAACTGTGATGAATGTTCTGAACTGTGATGAATGTTCTGAACTGTGATGAATGTTCTGAACTGTGATGAATGTTCTGAACTGTGATGAATGTTCTGAACTAATACCTTCAGACTGTGATGAATGTTCTGAAATAATACCTTCAGACTGTGATGAATGTTCTGAACTAATACCTTCAGACTGTGATGAATGTTCTGAACTAAAACCTTCAGACTGTGATGAATGTCCTGACCTAATACCTTCAGACTGTGATGAATGTTCTGAACTAAAACCTTCAGACTGTGATGAATGTTCTGAACTAAAACCTTCAGACTGTGATGAATGTTCTGAAATAATACCTTCAGACTGTGATGAATGTTCTGAACTAAAACTATCAGACTGTGATGAATGTTCTGAAGTAATACCTTCAGACTGTGATGAATGTTCTGAACTAAAACCTTCAGACTGTGATGAATGTCCTGAACTGTGATGAATGTTCTGAACTAAAACTATCAGACTGTGATGAATGTTCTGAACTAATACCTTCAGACTGTGATGAATGTTCTGAACTAAAACCTTCAGACTGTGATGAATGTTCTGAACTAATACCTTCAGACTGTGATGAATGTTCTAAACTGTGATGAATGTTCTGAACTGTGATGAATGTTCTGACCTAATACCTTCAGACTGTGATGAATGTTCTGAACTGTGATGAATGTTCTGACCTAATACCTTCAGACTGTGATGAATGTTCTGAACTAATAGCTTCAGACTGTGATGAATGTTCTGAACTGTGATGAATGTTCTGAACTAATAGCTTCAGACTGTGATGAATGTTCTGAAATAATACCTTCAGACTGTGATGAATGTTCTGAACTGTGATGAATGTTCTGACCTAATACCTTCAGACTGTGATGAATGTTCTGAACTAAAACCTTCAGACTGTGATGAATGTTCTGAAATAATACCTTCAGACTGTGATGAATGTTCTGAACTAATACCTTCAGACTGTGATGAATGTTCTGAACTAAAACCTTCAGACTGTGATGAATGTTCTGAAATAATACCTTCAGACTGTGATGAATGTTCTGAACTAAAACCTTCAGACTGTGATGAATGTTCTGAACTAAAACCTTCAGACTGTGATGAATGTTCTGAACTAATACCTTCAGACTGTGATGAATGTTCTGAACTAAAACCTTCAGACTGTGATGAATGTACTGACCTAATAACTTCAGACTGTGATGAATGTTCTGAAATAATACCTTCAGACTGTGATGAATGTTCTGAACTGTGATGAATGTTCTGAACTGTGATGAATGCTCTGAACTAATACCTTCAGACTGTGATGAATGTTCTGAACTAAAACCTTCAGACTGTGATGAATGTTCTGACCTAATACCTTCAGACTGTGATGAATGTTCTGAACTGTGATGAATGTTCTGAACTGTGATGAATGTTCTGAACTGTGATGAATGTTCTGACCTAAAACCTTCAGACTGTGATGAATGTCCTGACCTAATACCTTCAGACTGTGATGAATGTTCTGAACTAAAACCTTCAGACTGTGATGAATGTTCTGAACTAAAACCTTCAGACTGTGACGAATGTTCTGAAATAATACCTTCAGACTGTGATGAATGTTCTGAAGTAATACCTTCAGACTGTGATGAATGTTCTGAACTAAAACCTTCAGACTGTGATGAATGTCCTGAACTGTGATGAATGTTCTGAACTAATACCTTCAGACTGTGATGAATGTTCTGAAATAATACCTTCAGACTGTGATGAATGTTCTGAACTAAAACCTTGAGACTGTGATGAATGTTCTGAACTAATACCTTCAGACTGTGATGAATGTTCTGAAATAATACCTTCAGACTGTGATGAATGTTCTGAACTAAAACCTTCAGACTGTGATGAATGTTCTGAACTAATAGCTTCAGACTGTGATGAATGTTCTAAACTGTGATGAATGTTCTGAACTGTGATGAATGTTCTGAACTAATACCTTCAGACTGTGATGAATGTTCTGAAATAATACCTTCAGACTGTGATGAATGTTCTGAACTAAAACCTTCAGACTGTGATGAATGTTCTGAACTAATACCTTCAGACTGTGATGAATGGTCTGAACTAAAACCTTCAGACTGTGATGAATGTTCTGAACTAATACCTTCAGACTGTGATGAATGTTCTGAAATAATACCTTCAGACTGTGATGAATGTTCTGAAATAATACCTTCAGACTGTGATGAATGTTCTGAACTGTGATGAATGTTCTGAACTGTGATGAATGTTCTGAACTGTGATGAATGTTCTGAACTGTGATGAATGTTCTGAACTAATACCTTCAGACTGTGATGAATGTTCTGAAATAATACCTTCAGACTGTGATGAATGTTCTGAACTAATACCTTCAGACTGTGATGAATGTTCTGAACTAAAACCTTCAGACTGTGATGAATGTCCTGACCTAATACCTTCAGACTGTGATGAATGTTCTGAACTAAAACCTTCAGACTGTGATGAATGTTCTGAACTAAAACCTTCAGACTGTGATGAATGTTCTGAAATAATACCTTCAGACTGTGATGAATGTTCTGAACTAAAACTATCAGACTGTGATGAATGTTCTGAAGTAATACCTTCAGACTGTGATGAATGTTCTGAACTAAAACCTTCAGACTGTGATGAATGTCCTGAACTGTGATGAATGTTCTGAACTAATACCTTCAGACTGTGATGAATGTTCTGAAATAATACCTTCAGACTGTGATGAATGTTCTGAACTAATACCTTCAGACTGTGATGAATGTTCTGAAATAATACCTTCAGACTGTGATGAATGTTCTGAACTAAAACCTTCAGACTGTGATGAATGTTCTGAACTAATAGCTTCAGACTGTGATGAATGTTCTAAACTGTGATGAATGTTCTGAACTGTGATGAATGTTCTGACCTAATACCTTCAGACTGTGATGAATGTTCTGAACTGTGATGAATGTTCTGAACTGTGATGAATGTTCTGAACTGTGATGAATGTTCTGACCTAATACCTTCAGACTGTGATGAATGTTCTGAACGAATAGCTTCAGACTGTGATGAATGTTCTGAACTGTGATGAATGTTCTGAACTAATAGCTTCAGACTGTGATGAATGTTCTGAAATAATACCTTCAGACTGTGATGAATGTTCTGAACTGTGATGAATGTTCTGACCTAATACCTTCAGACTGTGATGAATGTTCTGAACTAAAACCTTCAGACTGTGATGAATGTTCTGAAATAATACCTTCAGACTGTGATGAATGTTCTGAACTAATACCTTCAGACTGTGATGAATGTTCTGAACTAAAACCTTCAGACTGTGATGAATGTTCTGAAATAATACCTTCAGACTGTGATGAATGTTCTGAACTAAAACCTTCAGACTGTGATGAATGTTCTGAACTAAAACCTTCAGACTGTGATGAATGTTCTGAACTAATACTTTCAGACTGTGATGAATGTTCTGAACTAAAACCTTCAGAATGTGATGAATGTCCTGACCTAATACCTTCAGACTGTGATGAATGTTCTGAACTAAAACCTTCAGACTGTGATGAATGTTCTGAACTAAAACCTTCAGACTGTGATGAATGTTCTGAAATAATACCTTCAGACTGTGATTAATGTTCTGAACTAAAACTATCAGACTGTGATGAATGTTCTGAACTAATACCTTCAGACTGTGATGAATGTTCTGAACTAAAACCTTCAGACTGTGATGAATGTCCTGAACTGTGATGAATGTTCTGAACTAATACCTTCAGACTGTGATGAATGTTCTGAAATAATACCTTCAGACTGTGATGAATGTTCTGAACTAAAACCTTCAGACTGTGATGAATGTTCTGAACTAATACCTTCAGACTGTGATGAATGTTCTGAAATAATACCTTCAGACTGTGATGAATGTTCTGAACTTAAACCTTCAGACTGTGATGAATGTTCTGAACTAATACCTTCAGACTGTGATGAATGTTCTGAAATAATACCTTCAGACTGTGATGAATGTTCTGAAATAATACCTTCAGACTGTGATGAATGTTCTGAACTGTGATGAATGTTCTGAACTGTGATGAATGCTCTGAACTAATACCTTCAGACTGTGATGAATGTTCTGAACTAAAACCTTCAGACTGTGATGAATGTTCTGAACTAAAACCTTCAGACTGTGATGAATGTTCTGACCTAATACCTTCAGACTGTGATGAATGTTCTGAACTGTGATGAATGTTCTGAACTGTGATGAATGTTCTGAACTGTGATGAATGTTCTGAACTGTGATGAATGTTCTGAACTAATACCTTCAGACTGTGATGAATGTTCTGAAATAATACCTTCAGACTGTGATGAATGTTCTGAACTAATACCTTCAGACTGTGATGAATGTTCTGAACTAAAACCTTCAGACTGTGATGAATGTCCTGACCTAATACCTTCAGACTGTGATGAATGTTCTGAACTAAAACCTTCAGACTGTGATGAATGTTCTGAAATAATACCTTCAGACTGTGATGAATGTTCTGAACTAAAACTATCAGACTGTGATGAATGTTCTGAAGTAATACCTTCAGACTGTGATGAATGTTCTGAACTAAAACCTTCAGACTGTGATGAATGTCCTGAACTGTGATGAATGTTCTGAACTAAAACTATCAGACTGTGATGAATGTTCTGAACTAATACCTTCAGACTGTGATGAATGTTCTGAACTAAAACCTTCAGACTGTGATGAATGTTCTGAACTAATAGCTTCAGACTGTGATGAATGTTCTAAACTGTGATGAATGTTCTGAACTGTGATGAATGTTCTGACCTAATACCTTCAGACTGTGATGAATGTTCTGAACTAATAGCTTCAGACTGTGATGAATGTTCTGAACTGTGATGAATGTTCTGAACTAATAGCTTCAGACTGTGATGAATGTTCTGAAATAATACCTTCAGACTGTGATGAATGTTCTGAACTGTGATGAATGTTCTGACCTAATACCTTCAGACTGTGATGAATGTTCTGAACTAAAACCTTCAGACTGTGATGAATGTTCTGAAATAATACCTTCAGACTGTGATGAATGTTCTGAACTAATACCTTCAGACTGTGATGAATGTTCTGAACTAAAACCTTCAGACTGTGATGAATGTTCTGAAATAATACCTTCAGACTGTGATGAATGTTCTGAACTAAAACCTTCAGACTGTGATGAATGTTCTGAACTAAAACCTTCAGACTGTGATGAATGTTCTGAACTAATACCTTCAGACTGTGATGAATGTTCTGAACTAAAACCTTCAGACTGTGATGAATGTCCTGACCTAATACCTTCAGACTGTGATGAATGTTCTGAAATAATACCTTCAGACTGTGATGAATGTTCTGAACTGTGATGAATGTTCTGAACTGTGATGAATGCTCTGAACTAATACCTTCAGACTGTGATGAATGTTCTGAACTAAAACCTTCAGACTGTGATGAATGTTCTGACCTAATACCTTCAGACTGTGATGAATGTTCTGAACTGTGATGAATGTTCTGAACTGTGATGAATGTTCTGAACTGTGATGAATGTTCTGAACTGTGATGAATGTTCTGACCTAAAACCTTCAGACTGTGATGAATGTCCTGACCTAATACCTTCAGACTGTGGTGAATGTTCTGAACTAAAACCTTCAGACTGTGATGAATGTTCTGAACTAAAACCTTCAGACTGTGATGAATGTTCTGAAATAATACCTTCAGACTGTGATGAATGTTCTGAAGTAATACCTTCAGACTGTGATGAATATTCTGAACTAAAACCTTCAGACTGTGATGAATGTCCTGAACTGTGATGAATGTTCTGAACGAATACCTTCAGACTGTGATGAATGTTCTGAAATAATACCTTCAGACTGTGATGAATGTTCTGAACTAAAACCTTGAGACTGTGATGAATGTTCTGAACTAATACCTTCAGACTGTGATGAATGTTCTGAAATAATACCTTCAGACTGTGATGAATGTTCTGAACTAAAACCTTCAGACTGTGATGAATGTTCTGAACTAATAGCTTCAGACTGTGATGAATGTTCTAAACTGTGATGAATGTTCTGAACTGTGATGAATGTTCTGAACTAATACCTTCAGACTGTGATGAATGTTCTGAAATAATACCTTCAGACTGTGATGAATGTTCTGAACTAAAACCTTCAGACTGTGATGAATGTTCTGAACTAATACCTTCAGACTGTGATGAATGGTCTGAACTAAAACCTTCAGACTGTGATGAATGTTCTGAACTAATACCTTCAGACTGTGATGAATGTTCTGAAATAATACCTTCAGACTGTGATGAATGTTCTGAAATAATACCTTCAGACTGTGATGAATGTTCTGAACTGTGATGAATGTTCTGAACTGTGTTGAATGCTCTGAAATAATACCTTCAGACTGTGATGAATGTTCTGAACTAAAACCTTCAGACTGTGATGAATGTTCTGACCTAATACCTTCAGACTGTGATGAATGTTCTGAACTGTGATGAATGTTCTGAACTGTGATGAATGTTCTGAACTGTGATGAATGTTCTGAACTGTGATGAATGTTCTGAACTAATACCTTCAGACTGTGATGAATGTTCTGAAATAATACCTTCAGACTGTGATGAATGTTCTGAACTAATACCTTCAGACTGTGATGAATGTTCTGAACTAAAACCTTCAGACTGTGATGAATGTCCTGACCTAATACCTTCAGACTGTGATGAATGTTCTGAACTAAAACCTTCAGACTGTGATGAATGTTCTGAACTAAAACCTTCAGACTGTGATGAATGTTCTGAAATAATACCTTCAGACTGTGATGAATGTTCTGAACTAAAACTATCAGACTGTGATGAATGTTCTGAAGTAATACCTTCAGACTGTGATGAATGTTCTGAACTAAAACCTTCAGACTGTGATGAATGTCCTGAACTGTGATGAATGTTCTGAACTAATACCTTCAGACTGTGATGAATGTTCTGAAATAATACCTTCAGACTGTGATGAATGTTCTGAACTAAAACCTTCAGACTGTGATGAATGTTCTGAACTAATACCTTCAGACTGTGATGAATGTTCTGAAATAATACCTTCAGACTGTGATGAATGTTCTGAACTAAAACCTTCAGACTGTGATGAATGTTCTGAACTAATAGCTTCAGACTGTGATGAATGTTCTAAACTGTGATGAATGTTCTGAACTGAGTTTGAGTTTATTTATTTTGAGTTTATTTTTATTTTTACAGGGACAGTGCACATTAATCAACGTTTCAGTAAAAGTGCCGGTTTTAGCCAGCCGGCTAATTTTCAACCGCAGTCCCTGTTCTGACCTAATACCTTCAGACTGTGATGAATGTTCTGAACTGTGATGAATGTTCTGACCTAATACCTTCAGACTGTGATGAATGTTCTGAACTAATAGCTTCAGACTGTGATGAATGTTCTGAACTGTGATGAATGTTCTGAACTAATAGCTTCAGACTGTGATGAATGTTCTGAAATAATACCTTCAGACTGTGATGAATGTTCTGAACTGTGATGAATGTTCTGACCTAATACCTTCAGACTGTGATGAATGTTCTGAACTAAAACCTTCAGACTGTGATGAATGTTCTGAACTAATACCTTCAGACTGTGATGAATGTTCTGAACTAATACCTTCAGACTGTGATGAATGTTCTGAACTAAAACCTTCAGACTGTGATGAATGTTCTGAGATAATACCTTCAGACTGTGATGAATGTTCTGAACTGTGATGAATGTTCTGAACTGTGATGAATGCTCTGAACTAATACCTTCAGACTGTGATGAATGTTCTGAACTAAAACCTTCAGACTGTGATGAATGTTCTGACCTAATACCTTCAGACTGTGATGAATGTTCTGAACTGTGATGAATGTTCTGAACTGTGATGAATGTTCTGACCTAATACCTTCAGACTGTGATGAATGTTCTGAAATAATACCTTCAGACTGTGATGAATGTTCTGAACTAATACCTTCAGACTGTGATGAATGTTCTGAACTAAAACCTTCAGACTGTGATGAATGTCCTGACCTAATACCTTCAGACTGTGATGAATGTTCTGAACTAAAACCTTCAGACTGTGATGAATGTTCTGAACTAAAACCTTCAGACTGTGATGAATGTTCTGAAATAATACCTTCAGACTGTGATGAATGTTCTGAACTAAAACTATCAGACTGTGATGAATGTTCTGAAGTAATACCTTCAGACTGTGATGAATGTTCTGAACTAAAACCTTCAGACTGTGATGAATGTCCTGAACTGTGATGAATGTTCTGAACTAATACCTTCAGACTGTGATGAATGTTCTGAACTAAAACCTTCAGACTGTGATGAATGTTCTGAAATAATACCTTCAGACTGTGATGAATGTTCTGAACTAATACCTTCAGACTGTGATGAATGTTCTGAACTAAAACCTTCAGACTGTGATGAATGTTCTGAAATAATACCTTCAGACTGTGATGAATGTTCTGAACTAAAACCTTCAGACTGTGATGAATGTTCTGAACTAAAACCTTCAGACTGTGATGAATGTTCTGAACTAATACCTTCAGACTGTGATGAATGTTCTGAACTAAAACCTTCAGACTGTGATGAATGTCCTGACCTAATACCTTCAGACTGTGATGAATGTTCTGAAATAATACCTTCAGACTGTGATGAATGTTCTGAACTGTGATGAATGTTCTGAACTGTGATGAATGCTCTGAACTAATACCTTCAGACTGTGATGAATGTTCTGAACTAAAACCTTCAGACTGTGATGAATGTTCTGACCTAATACCTTCAGACTGTGATGAATGTTCTGAACTGTGATGAATGTTCTGAACTGTGATGAATGTTCTGACCTAATACCTTCAGACTGTGATGAATGTTCTGAACTAAAACCTTCAGACTGTGATGAATGTTCTGAAATAATACCTTCAGACTGTGATGAATGTCCTGACCTAATACTTCAGACTGTGATGAATGTTCTGAACTAAAACCTTCAGACTGTGATGAATGTTCTGAACTAAAACCTTCAGACTGTGATGAATGTTCTGAACTAATACCTTCAGGCTGGGATGAATGTTCTGAACTAAAACAATCATAATGTGATGAATGTTCTGAAGTAATACCTTCAGACTGTGATGAATGTTCTGAAATAAAACCTTCAGACTGTGATGAATGTTCTGAACTGTGATGAATGTTCTGAACTAATACCTTCAGACTGTGATGAATGTTCTGAACTAAAACCTTCAGACTGTGATGAATGTTCTGAAATAATACCTTCAGACTGTGATGAATGTTCTGAACTAATACCTTCAGACTGTGATGAATGTTCTGAACTAAAACCTTCAGACTGTGATGAATGTTCTGAAATAATACCTTCAGACTGTGATGAATGTTCTGAACTAAAACCTTCAGACTGTGATGAATGTTCTGAACTAAAACCTTCAGACTGTGATGAATGTTCTGAACTAATACCTTCAGACTGTGATGAATGTTCTGAACTAAAACCTTCAGACTGTGATGAATGTCCTGACCTAATACCTTCAGACTGTGATGAATGTTCTGAAATAATACCTTCAGACTGTGATGAATGTTCTGAACTGTGATGAATGTTCTGAACTGTGATGAATGCTCTGAACTAATACCTTCAGACTGTGATGAATGTTCTGAACTAAAACCTTCAGACTGTGATGAATGTTCTGACCTAATACCTTCAGACTGTGATGAATGTTCTGAACTGTGATGAATGTTCTGAACTGTGATGAATGTTCTGACCTAATACCTTCAGACTGTGATGAATGTTCTGAACTAAAACCTTCAGACTGTGATGAATGTCCTGACCTAATACCTTCAGACTGTGATGAATGTTCTGAACTGTGATGACCTTCAGAACTGTGATGAATGTTCTGACCTAATACCTTCAGACTGTGATGAATGTTCTGAAATAATACCTTCAGACTGTGATGAATGTTCTGAACTAAAACCTTCAGACTGTGATGAATGTTCTGAACTAAAACCTTCAGACTATGATGAATGTTCTGAAATAATACCTTCAGACTGTGATGAATGTTCTGAACTGTGATGAATGTTCAGACTGTGATGAATGCTCTGAACTAAAACCTTCAGACTGTGATGAATGTTCTGAACTAATACCTTCAGACTGTGATGAATGGTCTGAACTAAAACCTTCAGACTGTGATGAATGTTCTGAACTAATACCTTCAGACTGTGATGAATGTTCTGAAATAATACCTTCAGACTGTGATGAATGTTCTGAAATAATACCTTCAGACTGTGATGAATGTTCTGAACTGTGATGAATGTTCTGAACTGTGTTGAATGCTCTGAACTAATACCTTCAGACTGTGATGAATGTTCTGAACTAAAACCTTCAGACTGTGATGAATGTTCTGACCTAATACCTTCAGACTGTGATGAATGTTCTGAACTGTGATGAATGTTCTGAACTGTGATGAATGTTCTGAACTGTGATGAATGTTCTGAACTGTGATGAATGTTCTGAACTAATACCTTCAGACTGTGATGAATGTTCTGAAATAATACCTTCAGACTGTGATGAATGTTCTGAACTAATACCTTCAGACTGTGATGAATGTTCTGAACTAAAACCTTCAGACTGTGATGAATGTCCTGACCTAATACCTTCAGACTGTGATGAATGTTCTGAACTAAAACCTTCAGACTGTGATGAATGTTCTGAACTAAAACCTTCAGACTGTGATGAATGTTCTGAAATAATACCTTCAGACTGTGATGAATGTTCTGAACTAAAACTATCAGACTGTGATGAATGTTCTGAAGTAATACCTTCAGACTGTGATGAATGTTCTGAACTAAAACCTTCAGACTGTGATGAATGTCCTGAACTGTGATGAATGTTCTGAACTAATACCTTCAGACTGTGATGAATGTTCTGAAATAATACCTTCAGACTGTGATGAATGTTCTGAACTAAAACCTTCAGACTGTGATGAATGTTCTGAACTAATACCTTCAGACTGTGATGAATGTTCTGAAATAATACCTTCAGACTGTGATGAATGTTCTGAACTAAACCCTTCAGACTGTGATGAATGTTCTGAACTAATAGCTTCAGACTGTGATGAATGTTCTAAACTGTGATGAATGTTCTGAACTGAGTTTGAGTTTATTTATTTTGAGTTTATTTTTATTTTTACAGGGACAGTGCACATTAATCAACGTTTCAGTAAAAGTGCCGGTTTTAGCCAGCCGGCTAATTTTCAACCGCAGTCCCTGTTCTGACCTAATACCTTCAGACTGTGATGAATGTTCTGAACTGTGATGAATGTTCTGACCTAATACCTTCAGACTGTGATGAATGTTCTGAACTAATAGCTTCAGACTGTGATGAATGTTCTGAACTGTGATGAATGTTCTGAACTAATAGCTTCAGACTGTGATGAATGTTCTGAAATAATACCTTCAGACTGTGATGAATGTTCTGAACTGTGATGAATGTTCTGACCTAATACCTTCAGACTGTGATGAATGTTCTGAACTAAAACCTTCAGACTGTGATGAATGTTCTGAACTAATACCTTCAGACTGTGATGAATGTTCTGAACTAATACCTTCAGACTGTGATGAATGTTCTGAACTAAAACCTTCAGACTGTGATGAATGTTCTGAGATAATACCTTCAGACTGTGATGAATGTTCTGAACTGTGATGAATGTTCTGAACTGTGATGAATGCTCTGAACTAATACCTTCAGACTGTGATGAATGTTCTGAACTAAAACCTTCAGACTGTGATGAATGTTCTGACCTAATACCTTCAGACTGTGATGAATGTTCTGAACTGTGATGAATGTTCTGACCTAATACCTTCAGACTGTGATGAATGTTCTGAAATAATACCTTCAGACTGTGATGAATGTTCTGAACTAATACCTTCAGACTGTGATGAATGTTCTGAAATAATACCTTCAGACTGTGATGAATGTTCTGAACTAATACCTTCAGACTGTGATGAATGTTCTGAACTAAAACCTTCAGACTGTGATGAATGTCCTGACCTAATACCTTCAGACTGTGATGAATGTTCTGAACTAAAACCTTCAGACTGTGATGAATGTTCTGAACTAAAACCTTCAGACTGTGATGAATCTTCTGAAATAATACCTTCAGACTGTGATGAATGTTCTGAACTAAAACTATCAGACTGTGATGAATGTTCTGAAGTAATACCTTCAGACTGTGATGAATGTTCTGAACTAATACCTTCAGACTGTGATGAATGTCCTGAACTGTGATGAATGTTCTGAACTAATACCTTCAGACTGTGATGAATGTTCTGAACTAAAACCTTCAGACTGTGATGAATGTTCTGAAATAATACCTTCAGACTGTGATGAATGTTCTGAACTAATACCTTCAGACTGTGATGAATGTTCTGAACTAAAACCTTCCGACTGTGATGAATGTTCTGAAATAATACCTTCAGACTGTGATGAATGTTCTGAACTAAAACCTTCAGACTGTGATGAATGTTCTGAACTAAAACCTTCAGACTGTGATGAATGTTCTGAACTAATACCTTCAGACTGTGATGAATGTTCTGAACTAAAACCTTCAGACTGTGATGAATGTCCTGACCTAATACCTTCAGACTGTGATGAATGTTCTGAAATAATACCTTCAGACTGTGATGAATGTTCTGAACTGTGATGAATGTTCTGAACTGTGATGAATGCTCTGAACTAATACCTTCAGACTGTGATGAATGTTCTGAACTAAAACCTTCAGACTGTGATGAATGTTCTGACCTAATACCTTCAGACTGTGATGAATGTTCTGAACTGTGATGAATGTTCTGAACTGTGATGAATGTTCTGACCTAATACCTTCAGACTGTGATGAATGTTCTGAACTAAAACCTTCAGACTGTGATGAATGTTCTGACCTAATACCTTCAGACTGTGATGAATGTTCTGAACTGTGATGAATGTTCTGAACTGTGATGAATGTTCTGACCTAATACCTTCAGACTGTGATGAATGTTCTGAAATAATACCTTCAGACTGTGATGAATGTTCTGAACTAATACCTTCAGACTGTGATGAATGTTCTGAACTAAAACCTTCAGACTGTGATGAATGTTCTGAAATAATACCTTCAGACTGTGATGAATGTTCTGAACTAAAACCTTCAGACTGTGATGAATGTTCTGAACTAAAACCTTCAGACTGTGATGAATGTTCTGAACTAATACCTTCAGACTGTGATGAATGTTCTGAACTAAAACCTTCAGACTGTGATGAATGTCCTGACCTAATACCTTCAGACTGTGATGAATGTTCTGAAATAATACCTTCAGACTGTGATGAATGTTCTGAAATAATACCTTCAGACTGTTATGAATGTTCTGAACTGTGATGAATGTTCTGAACTGTGATGAATGCTCTGAACTAATACCTTCAGACTGTGATGAATGTTCTGAACTAAAACCTTCAGACTGTGATGAATGTTCTGACCTAATACCTTCAGACTGTGATGAATGTTCTGAACTGTGATGAATGTTCTGAACTGTGATGAATGTTCTGACCTAATACCTTCAGACTGTGATGAATGTTCTGAAATAATACCTTCAGACTGTGATGAATGTTCTGAACTAATACCTTCAGACTGTGATGAATGTTCTGAACTAAAACCTTCAGACTGTGATGAATGTCCTGACCTAATACCTTCAGACTGTGATGAATGTTCTGAACTAAAACCTTCAGACTGTGATGAATGTTCTGAACTAAAACCTTCAGACTGTGATGAATGTTCTGAAATAATACCTTCAGACTGTGATGAATGTTCTGAAGTAATACCTTCAGACTGTGATGAATGTTCTGAACTAAAACCTTCAGACTGTGATGAATGTCCTGAACTGTGATGAATGTTCTGAACTAATACCTTCAGACTGTGATGAATGTTCTGAAATAATACCTTCAGACTGTGATGAATGTTCTGAACTAAAACCTTCAGACTGTGATGAATGTTCTGAACTAATACCTTCAGACTGTGATGAATGTTCTGAAATAATACCTTCAGACTGTGATGAATGTTCTGAACTAAAACCTTCAGACTGTGATGAATGTTCTGAACTAATAGCTTCAGACTGTGATGAATGTTCTAAACTGTGATGAATGTTCTGAACTGTGATGAATGTTCTGACCTAATACCTTCAGACTGTGATGAATGTTCTGAACTTTGATGAATGTTCTGACCTAATACCTTCAGACTGTGATGAATGTTCTGAACTAATAGCTTCAGACTGTGATGAATGTTCTGAACTGTGATGAATGTTCTGAACTAATAGCTTCAGACTGTGATGAATGTTCTGAAATAATACCTTCAGACTGTGATGAATGTTCTGAACTGTGATGAATGTTCTGACCTAATACCTTCAGACTGTGATGAATGTTCTGAACTAAAACCTTCAGACTGTGATGAATGTTCTGAAATAATACCTTCAGACTGTGATGAATGTTCTGAACTAATACCTTCAGACTGTGATGAATGTTCTGAACTAAAACCTTCAGACTGTGATGAATGTTCTGAAATAATACCTTCAGACTGTGATGAATGTTCTGAACTAAAACCTTCAGACTGTGATGAATGTTCTGAACTAAAACCTTCAGACTGTGATGAATGTTCTGAACTAATACCTTCAGACTGTGATGAATGTTCTGAACTAAAACCTTCAGACTGTGATGAATGTCCTGACCTAATACCTTCAGACTGTGATGAATGTTCTGAACTAAAACCTTCAGACTGTGATGAATGTTCTGAACTAAAACCTTCAGACTGTGATGAATGTTCTGAAATAATACCTCCAGACTGTGATGAATGTTCTGAGCTAAAACTATCAGACTGTGATGAATGTTCTGAAGTAATACATTCAGACTGTGATGAATGTTCTGAACTAAAACCTTCAGACTGTGATGAATGTCCTGAACTGTGATGAATGTTCTGAACTAATACCTTCAGACTGTGATGAATGTTCTGAAATAATACCTTCAGACTGTGATGAATGTTCTGAACTAAAACCTTCAGACTGTGATGAATGTTCTGAACTAATACCTTCAGACTGTGATGAATGTTCTGAAATAATACCTTCAGACTGTGATGAATGTTCTGAACTAAAACCTTCAGACTGTGATGAATGTTCTGAACTGTGATGAATGTTCTGAAATAATACCTTCAGACTGTGATGAATGTTCTGGAATAATACCTTCAGACTGTGATGAATGTTCTTAACTAATACCTTCAGACTGTGATGAATGTTCTGAACTGTGATGAATGTTCTGAACTAATACCTTCAGACTGTGATGAATGTTCTGAAATAATACCTTCAGACTGTGATGAATGTTCTGAACTAAAACCTTCAGACTGTGATTAATGTTCTACTGTGATGAATGTTCTGAACTAAAACCTTCAGACTGTGATGAATGTTCTGAATTAAAACATTCAGACTGTGATGAATGTTCTGACATAATACCTTCAGACTGTGATGAATGTTCTGAACTAAAACCTTCAGACTGTGATGAATGTTCTGAACTAAAACCTTCAGACTGTGATGAATGTTCTGAACTAAAACCTTCAGACTGTGATGAATGTCCTGAACTGTGATGAATGTTCTGAACTAATACCTTCAGACTGTGATGAATGTTCTGAAGTAATACCTTCAGACTGTGATGAATGTTCTGAACTAAAACCTTCAGACTGTGATGAATGTCCTGAACTGTGATGAATGTTCTGAACTAATACCTTCAGACTGTGATGAATGTTCTGAAATAATACCTTCAGACTGTGATGAATGTTCTGAAATAATACCTTCAGACTGTGATGAATGTTCTGAACTAAAACCTTCAGACTGTGATGAATGTTCTGAACTAATACCTTCAGACTGTGATGAATGTTCTGAAATAATACCTTCAGACTGTGATGAATGTTCTGAACTAAAACCTTCAGACTGTGATGAATGTTCTGAACTAATAGCTTCAGACTGTGATGAATGTTCTAAACTGTGATGAATGTTCTGAACTGTGATGAATGTTCTGACCTAATACCTTCAGACTGTGATGAATGTTCTGAACTTTGATGAATGTTCTGACCTAATACCTTCAGACTGTGATGAATGTTCTGAACTAATAGCTTCAGACTGTGATGAATGTTCTGAACTGTGATGAATGTTCTGAACTAATAGCTTCAGACTGTGATGAATGTTCTGAAATAATACCTTCAGACTGTGATGAATGTTCTGAACTGTGATGAATGTTCTGACCTAATACCTTCAGACTGTGATGAATGTTCTGAACTAAAACCTTCAGACTGTGATGAATGTTCTGAAATAATACCTTCAGACTGTGATGAATGTTCTGAACTAATACCTTCAGACTGTGATGAATGTTCTGAACTAAAACCTTCAGACTGTGATGAATGTTCTAAAATAATACCTTCGGACTGTGATGAATGTTCTGAACTAAAACCTTCAGACTGTGATGAATGTTCTGAACTAAAACCTTCAGACTGTGATGAATGTTCTGAACTAATACCTTCAGACTGTGATGAATGTTCTGAACTAAAACCTTCAGACTGTGATGAATGTCCTGACCTAATACCTTCAGACTGTGATGAATGTTCTGAACTAAAACCTTCAGACTGTGATGAATGTTCTGAACTAAAACCTTCAGACTGTGATGAATGTTCTGAAATA
This sequence comes from Oncorhynchus clarkii lewisi, assembly GCF_045791955.1. Classification (NCBI taxonomy): domain Eukaryota; kingdom Metazoa; phylum Chordata; class Actinopteri; order Salmoniformes; family Salmonidae; genus Oncorhynchus; species Oncorhynchus clarkii. Next base: position 64,256,109 of record NC_092162.1, read on the forward strand.
ATACCTCCAGACTGTGATGAATGTTCTGAGCTAAAACTATCAGACTGTGATGAATGTTCTGAAGTAATACATTCAGACTGTGATGAATGTTCTGAACTAAAACCTTCAGACTGTGATGAATGTCCTGAACTGTGATGAATGTTCTGAACTAATACCTTCAGACTGTGATGAATGTTCTGAAATAATACCTTCAGACTGTGATGAATGTTCTGAACTAAAACCTTCAGACTGTGATGAATGTTCTGAAATAATACCTTCAGACTGTGATGAATGTTCTGAACTAAAACCTTCAGACTGTGATGAATGTTCTGAACTAATACCTTCAGACTGTGATGAATGTTCTGAAATAATACCTTCAGACTGTGATGAATGTTCTGAAATAATACCTTCAGACTGTGATGAATGTTCTGAACTGTGATGAATGTTCTGAAATAATACCTTCAGACTGTGATGAATGTTCTGGAATAATACCTTCAGACTGTGATGAATGTTCTTAACTAATACCTTCAGACTGTGATGAATGTTCTGAACTGTGATGAATGTTCTGAACTAATACCTTCAGACTGTGATGAATGTTCTGAAATAATACCTTCAGACTGTGATGAATGTTCTGAACTAATACCTTCAGACTGTGATGAATGTTCTGAACTAAAACCTTCAGACTGTGATGAATGTTCTGAATTAAAACATTCAGACTGTGATGAATGTTCTGACATAATACCTTCAGACTGTGATGAATGTTCTGAACTAAAACCTTCAGACTGTGATGAATGTTCTGAACTAAAACCTTCAGACTGTGATGAATGTTCTGAACTAAAACCTTCAGACTGTGATGAATGTTCTGAACTAAAACCTTCAGACTGTGATGAATGTCCTGAATTGTGATGAATGTTATGAACTAATACCTCCAGACTGTGATGAATGTTCTGAAATAATACCTTCAGACTGTGATGAATGTTCTGAACTAAAACCTTCAGACTGTGATGAATGTTCTGAACTAATACCTTCAGACTGTGATGAATGTTCTGAACTAAAACCTTCAGACTGTGATGAATGTCCTGAATTGTGATGAATGTTCTGAACTAATACCTTCAGACTGTGATGAATGTTCTGAACTAAAACCTTCAGACTGTGATGAATGTCCTGAACTGTGATGAATGTTCTGAACTAATACCTTCAGACTGTGATGAATGTTCTGAAATAATACCTTCAGACTGTGATGAATGTTCTGAACTAAAACCTTCAGACTGTGATTAATGTTCTACTGTGATGAATGTTCTAAACTAAAACCTTCAGACTGTGATGAATGTTCTGAATTAAAACATTCAGACTGTGATGAATGTTCTGACATAATACCTTCAGACTGTGATGAATGTTCTGAACTAAAACCTTCAGACTGTGATGAATGTTCTGAACTAAAACCTTCAGACTGTGATGAATGTTCTGAACTAAAACCTTCAGACTGTGATGAATGTCCTGAACTGTGATGAATGTTCTGAACTAATACCTTCAGACTGTGATGAATGTTCTGAAATAATACCTTCAGACTGTGATGAATGTTCTGAACTAAAACCTTCAGACTGTGATGAATGTTCTGAACTAATACCTTCAGACTGTGATGAATGTTCTGAAATAATACCTTCAGACTGTGATGAATGTTCTGAACTAAAATCTTCAGACCCTGATGAATGTTCTGAACTAAAACCTTCAGACTGTGATGAATGTTCTGAACTAATACCTTCAGACTGTGATGAATGTTCTGAACTAAAACCTTCAGACTGTGATGAATGTTCTGAAATAATACCTTCAGACTGTGATGAATGTTCTGAACTAAAACCTTCAGACTGTGATGAATGTTCTGACCTAAAACCTTCAGACTGTGATGAATGTTCTGAAATAATACCTTCAGACTGTGAAGAATGTTCTGAACTAAAACCTTCAGACTGTGATGAATGTTCTGAACTAAAACCTTCAGACTGTGATGAATGTTCTGAACTAAAACCTTCAGACTGTGATGAATGTTCTGAACTAAAACCATCAGACTGTGATGAATGTTCTGAACTGTGATGAATGTTCTGAAATAATACCTTCAGACTGTGATGAATGTTCTGGAATAATACCTTCAGACTGTGATGAATGTTCTGAACTAATACCTTCAGACTGTGATGAATGTTCTGAACTGTGATGAATGTTCTGAACTAATACCTTCAGACTGTGATGAATGTCCTGAACTGTGATGAATTTTCTGAACTAAAACCTTCAGACTGTGATGAATGTTCTGAACTAATACCTTCAGACTGTGATGAATGTTCTGAACTGTGATGAATGTTCTGAACTAATAGCTTCAGACTGTGATGAATGTTCTGAACTGTGATGAATGTTCTGAACTAAAACCTTCAGACTGTGATGAATGTTCTGAACTAAAACCTTCAGACTGTGATGAATGTTCTGAACTAATAGCTTCAGACTGTGATGAATGTTCTGAACTAATAGCTTCAGACTGTGATGAATGTTCTGAAATAATACCTTCAGACTGTGATGAATGTTCTGAACTGTGATGAATGTTCTGAACTAAAACCTTCAGACTGTGATGAATGTCCTGAACTGTGATGAATGTTCTGAACTAATACCTTCAGACTGTGATGAATGTTCTGAAATAATACCTTCAGACTGTGATGAATGTTCTGAACAAAAACCTTCAGACTGTGATGAATGTTCTGAACTAATACCTTCAGACTGTGATGAATGTTCTGGAATAATACCTTCAGACTGTGATGAATGTTCTGAACTAAAACCTTCAGACTGTGATGAATGTTCTGAACTAATACCTTCAGACTCTGATGAATGTTCTGAAATAATACCTTCAGACTGTGATGAATGTTCTGAACTAAAACCTTCAGACTGTGATTAATGTTCTACTGTGATGAATGTTCTGAACTAAAACCTTCAGACTGTGATGAATGTTCTGAACTAAAACCTTCAGACTGTGATGAATGTTCTGAACTAAAACCTTCAGACTGTGATGAATGTTCTGAACTAAAACCATCAGACTGTGATGAATGTTCTGAACTGTGATGAATGTTCTGAAATAATACCTTCAGACTGTGATGAATGTTCTGGAATAATACCTTCAGACTGTGATGAATGTTCTGAACTAATACCTTCAGACTGTGATGAATGTTCTGAACTGTGATGAATGTTCTGAACTAATACCTTCAGACTGTGATGAATGTCCTGAACTGTGATGAATTTTCTGAACTAAAACCTTCAGACTGTGATGAATGTTCTGAACTAATACCTTCAGACTGTGATGAATGTTCTGAACTGTGATGAATGTTCTGAACTAATAGCTTCAGACTGTGATGAATGTTCTGAACTGTGATGAATGTTCTGAACTAAAACCTTCAGACTGTGATGAATGTTCTGAACTAAAACCTTCAGACTGTGATGAATGTTCTGAACTAATAGCTTCAGACTGTGATGAATGTTCTGAACTAATAGCTTCAGACTGTGATGAATGTTCTGAAATAATACCTTCAGACTGTGATGAATGTTCTGAACTGTGATGAATGTTCTGAACTAAAACCTTCAGACTGTGATGAATGTCCTGAACTGTGATGAATGTTCTGAACTAATACCTTCAGACTGTGATGAATGTTCTGAAATAATACCTTCAGACTGTGATGAATGTTCTGAACAAAAACCTTCAGACTGTGATGAATGTTCTGAACTAATACCTTCAGACTGTGATGAATGTTCTGGAATAATACCTTCAGACTGTGATGAATGTTCTGAACTAAAACCTTCAGACTGTGATGAATGTTCTGAACTAATACCTTCAGACTCTGATGAATGTTCTGAAATAATACCTTCAGACTGTGATGAATGTTCTGAACTAAAACCTTCAGACTGTGATTAATGTTCTACTGTGATGAATGTTCTGAACTAAAACCTTCAGACTGTGATGAATGTTCTGAACTAAAACCTTCAGACTGTGATGAATGTTCTGAACTAAAACCTTCAGACTGTGATGAATGTTCTGAACTAATACCTTCAGACTGTGATGAATGTTCTGAACTAATACCTTCAGACTGTGATGAATGTTCTGAACTGTGATGAATGCTCTGAACTAATACCTTCAGACTGTGATGAATGTCCTGAACTGTGATGAATTTTCTGAACTAAAACCTTCAGACTGTGATGAATGTTCTGAACTAATACCTTCAGACTGTGATAAATGTTCTGAACTGTGATGAATGTTCTGAACTAATACCTTCAGACTGTGATGAATGTTCTGAACTAATACCTTCAGACTGTGATGAATGTTCTGAACTGTGATGAATGCTCTGAACTAATACCTTCAGACTGTGATGAATGTCCTGAACTGTGATGAATTTTCTGAACTAAAACCTTCAGACTGTGATGAATGTTCTGACCTAATACCTTCAGACTGTGATGAATGTTCTGAACTAAAACCTTCAGACTGTGATGAATGTTCTCTAGGCAGACCAGGTGTTGTGGGGAAACACAGCTGCAGGTGGCTCCAACTGCCCTGTCCTCCTGTCCTTCCTATCCTCCTGTCCTGTCCTCCTGTCCTATCCTCCTATCCTCCTGTCCTTCCTCCTGTCCTTTCCTATCCTCCTGTCCTGTCCTCCTGTCCTGTCCTCCTGTCCTGTCCTCCTGTCCTATCCTCCTGTCCTGTCCTCCTGTCCTGTCCTCCTGTCCTGTCCTCCTGTCCTATCCTCCTGTCCTATCCTCCTGTCCTCCTGTCCTGTCCTCCTGTCCTGTCCTCCTGTCCATCCTCCTGTCCTCCTGTCCTCCTGTCCTCCTGTCCTGTCTTCCTGTCCTTTCCTATCCTCCTGTCCTTCCTCCTGTCCTTTCTTATCCTCCTGTCCTTCCTCCTGTCCTATCTTCCTGTCCTATCCTCCTGTCCTGTCCTCTTGTCCTGTGTTTTTAAAGAAACAGAAATGATGAGTAGCAGTGTGGTAGCGTGAGGTGTGATGATAAGTCTCAGAGTAGCACTCTGTTCTAAACTCTTCCGAATTTCTGTGTGTGTACGTGAGTGTGTCATCATGAATGTGTGTGTGTGTGTGTTCTTCCGTCTGTGTGTGTATGTGAGTGTGTCATCATGAATGTGTGTGTGTGTGTGCGTGCGTGTGTGTGTATGTGAGTGTGTCATCATGAATGCGTGTGTGCGTGCGTGTTCTTCCGTCTGTGTGTGTATGTGAGTGTGTCATCATGAATGTGTGTGTGTGTTCCTCCGTCTGTGTGTGCGTGCGTGCGTGTGTGTGTACTTCGTTACACTCCATCCTCTTAAACCAGATGCAGACGAGGCAGGGCTGACTATAATTAGCAGACGGTAGTGTGAATGGAGTGTTCAGGCTTTTCGCTTTTCCATTATCTCCCTCCTGTCATTATCTCCCTCTGTCATTATCTCCCTCTGTCATTATCTGGTTCTGTTAGTGCAGAGCAGAGCCTTGCTTATTCCTCCAAGCCTTAAAATCAACCGCTGTTCATTTAGGCTAGGCTGGATGTGTGTGTGTGTGTGTGTGTTTGTGTTCTCTTGAGCGAGAGAGGAATGGGGGAAAGAGAGAAGAAGAGAGAGAGTGACAGAGTGACAGAGAGAGAGAGAGCGTGCAGTGTGTTCCAGTGTTTCATGGTCTGTCAGGACAAGCAGTGTCTTGGATGGTTGATACAGTCCAGCATGCTGATATCGTGTGTATTGCACCCTATGCATTCAGCCCAGAGCTCTCTCTCTCTCTCTGTGTGTTTGTGTGTTTATTCATGTCTGTCCACATCTTTATTGCCCAGGACACTTGACTCTCCTGGCCCTGTGTGTTGCTGGTCTCGATGTGCCACCTCACGCTCAGTGGGTTGCACCACCACTGCCCTAGAGACCTGCCAGAGAGAGGGAGGGAGGGAGGGAGGGGGTGAGAGATTGAAATGGAAGTGAGAGAGGAGGGGGGAGAGAGGTGAGATATAAAGATGCTGTGCAGCGGATAGTGTGGGAGGGGATGAGAAAGAGAGAGGAAAGGGAGAGAGACAGAAGAGGAGGGAGAGGATGAGGGAGGAATACATGATAGGGACAGCCTTGTCTTTGTTGAACTGTCAGACAGGACCACCATTGTACATCAGAGAAGGAGGGAGGAAGAAGAGGAGAAATAGGAGGCCTGGGTATAGGGGAGGAGATTTAAGGGTGGAATAGTTACAGTATAGTTTTGCTATTCATACACATACTAAATAAATTCAGTTTAGACAAGGGTATTGAAATGGCATACTTCAATCACATGTATAATGTTTATAATCCACCCCTTTCACCCCCACCCCCCTCTTAACCAGATTGAACCTGTCTCATTGGCCTGTGTGGTTGTTTGTGTGAGGTCAGCGGTGTGTGTTCTAAACACAAGGCCTGCTGGGAAACAGGAGCAGATTGGATGGGACCTTAGGGAGACAGCACGTCTGCTACAGACCACCCCAGCCAAACACAGTTCTAACTAACCACACAGATGGCCACTCACTGTTTGTGTTAGTCATCGTGCCTCGGCCTGAGTCTGGTAAGAGGAGGGAGAAAAAGAAAGTGAGAGAAAGAGAGAACGAATGAAAAATATCTACTGTATTTGACCTGCGTCTGAGAACTATTCTATTCTTGGTTGGGCCAGAGGATGGTCAGATGAATGTGTTTTAGAGTGGAGGCCAGAGGATGGTCAGATGAATGTGTTTTAGTGAGGAGGCCAGAGGATGGTCAGATGAATGTGTTTTAGTGAGGCCAGAGGATGGTCAGATGAATGTGTTTTAGAGTGGAGGCCAGAGGATGGTCAGATGAATGTGTTTTAGAGTGGAGGCCAGAGGATGGTCAGATGAATGTGTTTTAGTGAGGAGGCCAGAGGATGGTCAGATGAATGTGTTTTAGAGTGGAGGCCAGAGGATGGTCAGATTAATTTGTTTTAGAGAGGAGGCCAGAGGATGGTCAGATGAATGTGTTTTAGAGAAGAGGCCAGAGGATGGTCAGATGAATGTGTTTTAGTGAGGAGGCCAGAGGATGGTCAGATGAATGTGTTTTAGAGAGGAGGCCAGAGGATGGTCAGATGAATGTGTTTTAGTGAGGAGGCCAGAGGATGGTCAGATGAATTTGTTCGAGAACGAAGGCCAGAGGATGGTCAGATAAATGTGTTTTAGTGAGGAGGCCAGAGGATGGTCAGATGAATGTGTTTTAGAGAGGAGGCCAGAGGATGGTCAGATGAATGTGTTTTAGTGAGGAGGCCAGAGGATGGTCAGATGAATGTGTTTTAGAGTGGAGGCCAGAGGATGGTCAGATAAATGTGTTTTAGAGTGGAGGCCAGAGGATGGTCAGATGAATGTGTTTTAGTGAGGAGGCCAGAGGATGGTCAGATGAATGTGTTTTAGTGAGAAGGCCAGAGGATGGTCAGATGAATGTGTTCGAGAACGAAGGCCAGAGGATGGTCAGATGAATGTGTTTGAGAACGAAGGCCAGAGGATGGTCAGATGAATGTGTTTGAGAACGAAGGCCAGAGGATGGTCAGATGAATGTGTTCGAGAACGAAGGCCAGAGGATGGTCAGATGAATGTGTTCGAGAACGAAGGCCAGAGGATGGTCAGATGAATTTGTTCGAGAACGAAGGCCATGCCAACACGCTGTGATTTATGTGACTTGCGGATCATTCTATAGTAATCTCAGTGGCTCCGGCTCCTGGACCGTCCACTCACAGCTCCACAAACTCAGATGAAGACTTTCCCTCCATCGCCACACATATTATTCAAACTAACTAACACTTACAGAGGTTGACTGTGTTTTTGTTTCATATCCTGTCCTCTGGGTACACTCAGGGATTCCTCTGGATATTTAGTGCACTACCAGCCTATGGGCTCTGGTCAGACTTAGTGCATTAAATGGGAAATATGTTGCCATTTGGGTCTAACTGTTTGGTCTAGTACTGTTTCACTGCAATGCTCTTCTGGTCCAGTTGTACTGCTGATATAATGATTTAATACTGTCCTTATAGTTTGTCCCCCTTTCAATGGTGTTCCTAAGCTCGTCTAATGCTGTGGTTATTCTCTAATGCTATTTTAATACTTTTTATGTGTGGATGTGAGTGACTGTATATCTTCGCCTCAAATGGCACCCTATTCCCTACATTGTACACACATTTTGACCACAGCCCTAGGGACCCTGGTCAAAAGTAGTGCACTATGAAGGGAACGAAGTCTGTTTGTTAAAGCTCGTGTAAACGGGTAGTTTGGGGTTGGGACATCGCTCAGTCTTAAAGCCAATCAGTATAGGATTATGGGATTTTGGTTCTGAAATGTATTTTATGATACCTCATAACCATTACCTTTCAGTAAAGACCATATTCAGGGACGAGATGGTGTTTGGTAGCTATTTCAAATTCATCTTCATTCAACCTAGAAATATTGATTTGTTCATCTGTTGGAGGATGTGATCGTTTCAGATGAAATAGAAGATTGATGCTTTGTAGACTTGACTGACAAGCCTAGGTTTAGCATGTACTGTATTGACACATGCAACAGCCAGGCTAAAAATCCACACCCTTCATCTTTCACTCTCTCCTTTCCCCCTCTCTCCCATCACCCCCCCTTTCCCCCTCTCTCCCATCACCCTCTCATTTCCCCCTCTCTCCCATCACCCCCTCCTTCCCCCCTCTCTCCCATCACTCTCTCCTTTCCCCCTCTCTCCCATCACCCCCTCATTTCCCCCTCTCTCCCATCACCCCCTCCTTTCCCCCTCTCTCCCATCACTCTCTCCCTTCCCCACTCTCCTATCACTCTCCTATCACCCCCTCCTTTCCCCCTCTCTCCCATCACCCCCTCCTTTCCCCCTCTCTCCCATCACCCTCTCCTTTCCCCCTCTCTCCCATCACCCCCTCCTTTCCCCCTCTCTCCCATCACCCCCTCCTTTCCCCCTCTCTCCCATCACCCCCTCCTTTACCCCTCTCTCCCATCACTCTCTCCTTTTCCCCTCTCTCCCATCACCCCCTCCTTTCCCCACTCTCTCCCATCACTCTCTCCTTTCTCCCCTCTCTCCCATCACCCCCCCTTTCCCCCTCTCTCCCATCACCCTCTCATTTCCCCCTCTCTCCCATCACCCCCTCCTTTCCCCCTCTCTCCCATCACTCTCTCCCTTCCCCACTCTCGTATCACCCCCTCCTTTCCCCCTCTCTCCCATCACCCCCTCCTTTCCCCCTCTCTCCCATCACCCTCTCCTTTCCCCCTCTCTCCCATCACCCCCTCCTTTCCCCCTTTCTCCCATCACCCTCTCCTTTCCCCCTCTCTCCCATCACCCCCTCCTTTCCCCCTCTCTCCCATCACCCCCTCCTTTACCCCTCTCTCCTATCACCCCCTCCTTTCCCCCTCTCTCCCATCACCCCCTCCTTTCCCCCTCTCTCCCATCACCCCCTCCTTTCCCCCTCTCTCCCATCACCCCCTCCTTTCCCCCTCTCTCCCATCACCCCCTCCTTTCCCCCTCTCTCCCATCACCCTCTCCTTTCCCCCTCTCTCCCATCACCCCCTCCTTTCCCCCTCTCTCCCATCACCCCCTCCTTTCCCCCTCTCTCCCATCACCCCCCCTTTCCCCCTCTCTCCCATCACCCCCTTCTTTCCCCCTCTCTCCCCTCAAGTATCGCACATTCTGTACAATCAACCACACGTTAACACACACGCGTGTACGCAGATGGTGGTAGTGTGTATGTGTGAATCACACATGGTAAATAAGTGTGATGGTTTTGGGTGCTGTCTGTTCCTCGGCTACATACGTGTTATTATTTTTTTATTTAACTAGGCAAGTGTGTTAAGAACAAATTCTTATTTACTATGACGGCCTACCCCGGCCAAACCCGGATGACGCTGGGCCAATTGTGCGCCGCCCTATGGGACTCCCGATCACGGCCGTTTGTGATACATCCCCGGAACGAACCGGGGTCTGTAGTGAAACCTCTAGCACTGCGATGCAGTCCCTTAGAACACTGTTCCACTCGGTCCCCCAAATTATTCCTTGGCTACGTACATGTGAGAGCGTACACACACCAGGGATAGAT